>NC_141008.1:4872556-4990421 GCF_052327205.1 Somniosus microcephalus
CCAATCTCTCTCTGCTCTCACACTCCCAATCTCTCTCTCTCTCTCTCACTCCCAGTCTCTCTCTCTCTCTCACTCCCAGTCTCTCTCTCTCTCACTCCCAGTCTCTCTCTCTCTCTCTCCACACTCCGTCTCTCTCTCTCTCTCACACCCGTCTCTCTCTCTCACACTCCCAGTCTCTCTCTCTCTCACTCCCAGTCTCTCTCTCTCTCTCACACTCCCAGTCTCTCTCTCTCACTCCCAGTCTCTCTCTCTCTCACACTCCCAGTCTCTCTCTCTCTCTCACCCCCGTCTCTCTCTCTCTCACTCCCAGTCTCTCTCTCTCTCACACTCCCAGTCTCTCTCTCTCTCTCACTCCCCGTCTCTCTCTCTCTCACTCCCAGTCTCTCTCTCTCATCACTCCCAGTCTCTCTCTCTCACACTCCAGTCTCTCTCTCTCTCTCTCTCTCACTCCCAGTCTCTCTCTCTCTCTCTCACTCCCAGTCTCTCTCTCTCTCACTCCCAGTCTCTCTCTCTCTCACACTCCCAGTCTCTCTCTCTCTCACACTCCCAGTCTCTCTCTCTCTCACACTCCCAGTCTCTCTCTCTCTCACACTCCCTGTCTCTCTCTCTCTCACACTCCCAGTCTCTCTCTCTCTCACACTCCCAGTCTCTCTCTCTCTACACTCCCAGTCTCTCTCTCTCTCACTCATCTCTCTCTCTCTCACACACCCAGTCTCTCTCTCTCACACTCCAGTCTCTCTCTCTCGCACTCCCAGTCTCTCTCTCTCTCACACACCCAGTCTCTCTCTCTCTCTCACTCCCCGTCTCTCTCTCTCTCACTCCCAGTCTCTCTCTCTCACACTCCCAGTCTCTCTCTCTCTCACTCCCAGTCTCTCTCTCTCTCACACTCCCCAGTCTCTCTCTCTCTCTCTCACTCCCAATCTCTCTCTGTCTCACACTCCCAATCTCTCTCTGTCTCACACTCCCAATCTCTCTCTGTCTCACACTCCCAGTCTCTCTCTCTCTCTCACTCCAATCTCTCTCTGTCTCACACTCCCAATCTCTCTCTCTCTCACTCCCAGTCTCTCTCTCTCTCTCTCACTCCCAGTCTCTCTCTCTCTCACTCCCAGTCTCTCTCTCTCTCACACTCCCAGTCTCTCTCTCTCTCACACCCAGTCTCTCTCTCTCTCACACTCCCAGTCTCTCTCTCTCTCACTCCCAGTCTCTCTCTCTCTCACACTCCCAGTCTCTCTCTCTCACTCCCAGTCTCTGTCTCTCTCACACTCCCAGTCTCTCTCTCTCTCACACTCCCAATCTCTCTCTCTCTCTCTCACACTCCCAGTCTCTCTCTCTCTCACTCCCAGTCTCTCTCTCTCTCACACCCAGTCTCTCTCTCACACTCTCAGTCTCTCTCTCTATCTCACTCCCAGTCTCTCTCTCTCTCACACCCAGTCTCTCTCTCTCTCACTCCCAGTCTCTCTCTCTCTCTCTCTCTCACTCCCAGTCTCTCTCTCTCTCTCTCACTCCCAATCTCTCTCTGTCTCACACTCCCAATCTCTCTCTCTCTCTCTCACTCCCAGTCTCTCTCTCTCTCTCTCACTCCCAATCTCTCTCTGTCTCACACTCCCAATCTCTCTCTCTCTCTCTCTCACACTCCCAGTCTCTCTCTCTCTCTCTCACTCCCAATCTCTCTCTGTCTCACACTCCCAATCTCTCTCTCTCTCTCTCACACTCCCAGTCTCTCTCTCTCTCTCTCTCTCACACTCCCAGTCTCTCTCTCTCTCTCACTCCCACTCCCAGTCTCTCTCTCTCACTCCCAGTCTCTCTCTCTCACTCCAGTCTCTCTCTCTCTCACTCTCCAGTCTCTCTCTCTCACACTCCCAAATCTCTCTCTCTCTCTCACTCCCAGTCTCTCTCTCTCACACTCCCAATCTCTCTCTCTCACGCTCCCAATCTCTCTCTCTCACACTCCCAATCTCTCTCTCTCTCTCACACTCCCAATCTCTCTCTCTCACACTCCCAGTCTCCCTCTCTCTCTCACACTCCCAATCTCTCTCTCTCTCTCTCACACACTCCTAGTCTCTCTCTCTCTCACACTCCCAGTCTCTCTCTCTCTCACACTCCCAGTCTCTCTCTCTCTCTCACTCCCAATCTCTCTCTCTCACCCATTCCCAATCTCTCTCTCTCACACTCCCAGTCTCTCTCTCTCACACTCCCAATCTCTCTCTCACACTCCCAGTCTCTCTCTCTCACACTCCCAATCTCTCTCTCTCTCACACTCCCAATCTCTCTCTCTCTCTCTCACACTCCCAGTCTCTCTCTCTCTCACACTCCACTCTCTCTCACACACTCCAAGTCTCTCTCTCTCACTCTCCCAGTCTCTCTCTCTCTTTCTCACTCCGTCTCTCTCTCTCTCTCTCACTCCCAGTCTCTCTCTCTCTCACACTCCCAGTCTCTCTCTCTCACACTCCCAGTCTCTCTCTCTCTCACTCCCAGTCTCTCTCTCTCACACTCCCAGTCTCTCTCTCTCTCACTCCCAGTCTCTCTCTCTCTCTCACTCCCAGTCTCTCTCACACACTCCCAGTCTCTCTCTCTCTCTCTCTCACACACCCAGTCTCTCTCTCTCTCACTCCGTCTCTCTCTCTCTCACACTCCCAGTCTCTCTCACACTCCCAGTCTCTCTCTCTCTCACACTCCCAGTCTCTCTCTCTCTCTCACACTCCCAGTCTCTCTCTCTCTCTCTCTCACATTCCCAGTCTCTCTCTCTCTCACTCACAGTCTCTCTCTCTCACACTCAAATCTCTCTCACACTCCCAGTCTCTCTCTCTCTCTCACACTCCCAATCTCTCTCTCTCACACACTCCATCTCTCTCTCTCTCACTTCCAGTCTCTCTCTCTCTCTGTCACACACACACTCCCAGTCTCTCTCTCTTCCCCCCAATCTCTCTCTCTTTCTCTTCTCCCCCCAATCTCTCTCTTTCTCTTCTCCCCCACTCTCTCTCTCTCTCTTCTCCCCCAGTCTCTCTCTCTCTCTCACCCCGTCTCTCTCTCCTTCCTATCTCTCTCTCTCCTTCCCTATCTCTCTCTCCTTCCCCCTATCTCTCTCTCCTTCCCCTCTCTCTCTCTCCTTCCCCTCTCTCTCTCTCCTTCCCCCCTCTCTCTTCCTTCCCCCTCTCTCTCTCTCTCTTCTTCCCTCTCCCTCTTTCTCTCTCTCCTTCCCTCTCTCTCTCTCTCCTTCCCTCTCTCTCTCTCTCCTTCCATCTCTCTCTCTCTCCTTCCCTCCTCTCTCTCTCTCTCTCTCCTTCTCTCTCTCTCTCTCTCTCCTTCTCTCTCTCTCCTTTCCTCTCTCTCTCTCTCTGCTTCCCTCTCTCTCTTCCCCCCCACTCGCTCCCTCTCTCTCTTCCAACAACAACATGCCCTCAGAAAAGCCTCGGCGCTCGCTCTCTCTCTTTCCCCCCCGCTCGCTCTCTCTCTTTCCCCCCCGCTCGCTCTCTCTCTTTCCCCCCGCTCGCTCTCTCTCTTTCCCCCCGCTCGCTCTCTCTCTTTCCCCCCGCTCGCTCTCTCTCTTTCCCCCCCGCTCGCTCTCTCTCTTTCCCCCCCGCTCGCTCTCTCTTTCCCCCCCGCTCGCGCTCTCTCTTTCCCCCCCGCTCGCTCTCTCTCTTTCCCCCCGCTCGCTCTCTCTCTTTCCCCCCCGCTCGCTCTCTCTCTTTCCCCCCGCTCGCTCTCTCTCTTCCCCCCCGCTCGCTCTCTCTCTTTCCCCCCCGCTCGCTCTCTCTCTTTCCCCCCGCTCGCTCTCTCTCTTTCCCCCCGCTCGCTCTCTCTCTTTCCCCCCCGCTCGCTCTCTCTCTTTCCCCCCCGCTCGCTCTCTCTCTTTCCCCCCCGCTCGCTCTCTCTCTTTCCCCCCCGCTCGCTCTCTCTCTTTCCCCCCCGCTCGCTCTCTCTCTTTCCCCCCGCTCGCTCTCTCTCTTTCCCCCCGCCGCTCTCTCTCTCTTCCCCCCGCTCGCTCTCTCTCTTTCCCCCGCTCGCTCTCTCTCTTCCCCCCCCGCTCGCTCTCTCTCTTTCCATCCCGCTCGCTCTCTCTCTTTCCCCCCGCTCGCTCTCTCCCTTTCCCCCCCGCTCGCTCTCTCTCTTTCCCCCCGCTCGCTCTCTCTCTTTCCCCCCGCTCGCTCTCTCTCTTTCCCCCCGCTCGCTCTCTCTCTTTCCCCCCCGCTCGCTCTCTCTCTTTCCCCTCCCCCTGCTCTCTCTCTCTCTTTTCCCCCCCCCCCGCTCTCTCTCTCTCTTCCACCCCCCCCCCCACTCGCTCGCTCTCTCTCTTCCAACAACAACATGCCGTCGAAAAAGCCTCAGCAACACCGGGCTCCCCCCAGCTAGTATACTTATAAAACACCTTGGGATTTTCCTTTATTTTGCCCGCCAGTATTTTTTCGTGCCACCTTTTCACTCTCCTAATTTCTTTTTTTAAGTACCCCCTGCACTTTCTACACTCCTCTAAGGCTTCCACTGTTTTTAGTCCTTTGTATCTGCCAAAAGCCTCCCTTTTTTTCCTAATCCATTCTTGTATATCCCTTGACATCCAGGGTTGCCTGGGCTTGTTTGTCCCACCCTTGACCTTTACGGGAACATGTTGGCATTGTACTCTCTCAATTTCCTTTCTGAAAGACTCCCATTGCTCCGATGTGGATTTTCCTACAAGTAGCTGATCCCAGTCCACTGTGGCCAGATCTTGCCTTATCATATTAAGATCGGCCTTCCCCCAATTTAGAACCTTTATTTCCGGTCCATCTTTGTCCTTTTCCATGACTACCTTAAATCTCACCGAATTATGGTCAGTCACCAAAATGCTTTCCTACTGACACTTCTACCACTTGCCCGGCTACATTCCCTAGAATTAGGTCCATTACCGCCCCCTCTTTTGCAGGACTTTCTACATGCTGGCTCAAGAAGCTCACCTGGATGCACTTTAAGAATTCCGCACTCTCTAAACCTTTCACACTCTGACTATCCCAGTTATTATTGGGGAAGTTGAAATCCCCTACTATTAATACCCTATTATTTCTACACTTCTATGAAATTTGCCTACATATCTGTTCCTCTATCTCCCCCTGACTGTTTGGGGGCCTATAGTACTCTCCCAGCAAAGTGCTTGCCCCCTTTTTGTTTTTATGTTCTACCCATATGGCCTCATTAGAGGAATCTGCTAAGATATCATCCCTCCTTACAGCAGTAATTGAATCCTTGATTAATATTGTGACACCCCCTCCTCTTTTACACCCCGCTCTGTCTCGCCTGAAGATTCTATACCCCGGAATATTGAGCTGTCAGTCCTGCCCCTCCCTCAACCATGTCTCTGTGATTGCAACAATATCATACTCCCATGTGTTCATCAACACCTTCAAGTCATCTGCCTTACTCGCAAGACTTCTTGCATTAAAATAAATGCCATCCAGCCTTGCCATACTCCCTTGTGCCGTTACATATTTGCTCTGCCTTCCAGGCTGACTTGTTTTTCCTCTATATTTGGCCGTGCATCACCCCCTATTATAGCTCCACTCTGTATCCCAACCCCCTGCCAAGTTAGTTTAAACCCCCCCCCAGCAGTGCTAGCAAACCTCCCCGCAAGGGTATTGGTCCCCTTCCGGTTCAGGTGCAACCCGTCCGACTTGTACAGGTCCCACCTTCCCCAGAAGCACACCCAGTGATCCAGAAAACTAAAGCCTTCCCTCCTGCACCAACTCTTTAGCCACACATTCATCTGCTCTATCCTCCTATTCCTATACTCACTAGCATGTGGCACCAGGAGTAATCCAGAGATTACAACCTTTGAGGTCCTGCTTTTTAATCTGCTACCTAGCTCCCTAAATTCTTGTTGCAGGACCTCATCCCTCTTTCCACCCATGTCGTTGGTACCAATGTGAACCACCAACTCTGACTGTTCGCCCTCCCCCTTCAGAATGCCCTGCAGCCGTTCAGTGACATCCTTGACCCTGGCACCAGGGAGGCAACATACCATCCTGGAGTCACGTCTGCGGCCACAGAAACGTCTATCTGTTTCCCTTACGATAGAATCCCCTATCACTATTGCTCTCCCACTCTTTTTCCTCCCCTCCTATGCAGCTGAGCCACTCGTAGTGCCACGGACTTGGCTCTTGCTGCATTCCCCTGAGAAACCATCTCCCCCATCAGTATCCAAAACGGAAAATCTGTTGGAGAGGGAGATAGACCCAGGGGACTCCTGCACTACCTTCCTAGTTCTTTTACTCTGTCTGGCGCTCACCCATTCACTGTCTGCCTGTGCACTCCTTATCTGCGGTGTGACCACCTCGTTAAACGTGCTATTGTAGGAATGTCTAGTTCCTATCAAGAGACTGAGGTCGACTCAAGCGATCAAACAAACGATGTTTAATGTAAAACTAACTGAGTTTAACAAACAAATGCAAGAGAACAACGAATACAGGTCTAGTCAGTTCGGAGGCTCCACGAGGACTGCTTGGGCGGTCCCGTGGCTGGCGTCATGACGTCATCACGTTTTTCCCACCAGTGGGGGACCACGTGATGAACGGCGTGACGTCATCGCATTTGCCCGCGCTCTTAAAGGGACCGCGCTCTGTACATGCAAACAGTATATACAAAGATACAGACTCAGGCTGTAGGTAACATATGTCCGTATATATTCCTTTACGTATATGTATGTATATATTCCTTATGTGTATGAATGTATGTATTTAATTATGATTTTCCAATAAGTTACTTTCTCTGAAAGTCATAATTAAATACATACATTCATACACATAAGTAAAGGAATATATACATACATACATATACGCAAAGGAATATATACAGACATACATACATAATTACTTAAAAGAATATATTACTGATGAAAAGTTTCTTTCTTAAAAATGTTGGAGTCATTTTCACATTTAATAAACACAGCAAATTCAATTCACATAGCCACAATTGCTCCTTCTACCTACAGTACTGAAAACCCGTTTTAAAAAACAAAAATAAACTTTAAAACTTACCTCAGCATTTCTTAAAATAACTTTCCTCCCTTTCCCAAACAAAAATATTGCCTTTCAGAAGCTCCACGATAAAAGATATCTTCCTCCGCAGCCTCTGGAGCAACTGTACTCATGCTTTTTTCATGTGTAAGTTGTAAGGGCTTGACCTCACTGAAAGCATGAATGAAACCGGCGAATTTTACTGCGCACGCGCTGCCTGTGCAGTCGCACGCGTTCTGCCTCTGAACCCCTTCGTTCAGAGGACAGGAAGTGCCGGTTTTACCCGCATGCGCTGTGCATGCTGAAAACCGGCATTTCCTCCGGCCAGACGCGTGAGTACCCCGACCGTACTCACACATTTGGAACGGAATTACTGGGCCATTGGAAAATCATCTCGGGCTGTGAAATTGATCAGGCGGGTATGGTGTATTACCAAGACGATAACGTGTTTCTCCTGCCATAGGCCGGGGTGATTTTCTAGCCAGTCACTTCATTAAAATTACTTTAACAACTCTTTCCATTTCTTCCTTGCAAGGACGTCTGTGTAAGCAGGAGCCCTGTGAGCGAGAAAAATGCCCGGGAATTGCTAGTAGCCAACACCTTCACGAGCTAGTGGCGCCTTGTATCTCCCCCTCCCCCCGCAAGGCAAAGAAAGGAGCAGACACAATTTAAAGTGAAGCAGTGAACTTTTATTGCATCATAAAACAGTTTTCAGGGTCAGTTTTGATGTAGTTTATAACTTTAAAATGTTAACTAGCTATTTCCTGCTTTTCAAACATTTGTAAACATGAATAGTTCAGAAAAAAATGTGTTAACATTTTAAAGTGACTTTTTCTGTTTTCTTAGTGCAATAAAGACATTCAAGGTGGAAACTAGCTATGTTCTAATTTTCAAATAGTTGTTGTAAAAATACTTTGGCTCCAATAAAAGTTGCTAATTTTTTTCAAACTGACTACAGGCTGCACTGTTTAAAGGAAAACGTTACATATCCTTTCAGTCACAAATAAACATTTCAATGAAAACAGCAAACACAACATTTTACACGTCAATAAAATGAAAAATTTAACAATTGCACGATTTGCCCCCTCGCATCTGCAACTGAGGGTCCAAGGAGGTGCATTGCGCAAGAGGTCATCGTCGTACGTATCCTCACACTGTTCCCTTTCGGGAACTGTATGAAGTGGTGGAAGGATTTCTGGCCACGTTAACGCTCCTTCCGTGACCATAACCATCTTCATACCAGCCATTAGGGTGGTTAGTCCTATGGCGCGAGGGTTTTACGGGCTCCCACAACCCATCTGAGGGGGGGGGGCCTCGTGATTCGAAACCCTACTCCTTCTGGCCCAGCGGTGGGGATGCTTACCGCTACGCAAAAGGCCCACTCCGCGCAAAAGGTGACACCCATACGTTTCCTGCGCCTTTTCCCTCCCCGTGACTGGAGCCCTATGCTGCCACTCGAAAGACCAAGCTATCATCTGTCCTCTCATTACCAATGATGAGCAGGCGTTGCGCCTCCACCTCATTGAGGAGATTGCTGAGGTCATCATCAGTTCAATTGTGAGTTCTTTTAATGCCGTGAATTGTGCTCATTCCAGCCATTTCACGTTGCTAATCGGAGTGGGCCTTTGGCGTAGCGGTAGGATCCCCGCCGCTGGGCCAGACGGGGTAGGGTTTCGAACCCCGCTCCAGACAGTCCCGGCAAGTGGATTCGGAGCTCCGGCTCTAAATTCTGGGTTGACATCCAGTGGGATATTTGCATCCATGGGTGTGGGTGGCCCCCCCCCTCGTATAGGTTGTGGGAGCCCATAAAACCCTCCCGCCATAGGACTAACCACCCTAATGGCTGGTACAAAGATGGTTACGGTCACGGAAGGAGCGTTAATCACGGCCATAAATCCTTCCACCACTTCATACAGTTCCCCAAAGGGAACAGTGTGAAGACACGTACGACGACGACGTTGCTAATTAAATAAATGGAATGAAAAAAATGCTTTCAGGGCTTTTAAAATTCTTTAAATTGCTTTAATTCTGTTTAAAACTACGTCAGATTCTTCAAAATAATGTAAAAAGTTTATAAAAATACCAAAAACCTATTTGAAATGCTGCTCTCCATGTAAAAATGCTTTGCAGCTTGTGAGAAACATTGGGGGCGTGTCCTATTAAACTGAGACCTCAAGGGGCGTGTCTCAATTGCACAGCGCGCTACAGGCTTCGCGTTGGCTGCACTCCTGGGTGGCGTGACGTCATACGCTGCCCGGGATTCTTCTCTTTCAAAAAGGAATTCCAGGCGTCCCTGGAGGTGAATGGCAGGCGCGTCGGGTAAGTGCAGATCGGGGGCTTGCACGCGCGGCAAGCCCCCGACCCGAATTTCTGCCCCATTAAGTGAAATGGCGAGGAGGCCTGACAAGCCTGTCAGAGCGACTTCTGTACGCTTGAAGTGGAAGCTGATGGACGGCGGGCGGGCTGGCGGGTGGGTGCGCTTGATCTGGCATGGCGACTGTGGGCGGTCGGCCACGTTTTGGCGGCTGTGCGGTCTCGACCGGGCGGTCAAGGTCCAAGTGTGCCGGCTTCAACCGGTCAACCGAAATGTGGTCCGGTTTACCTCCGATATCCACTGAGAAAGTTTTGTCTCCCGGCTCTAGCACGTGGAAAGGACCAGTGTAAGGGGCCTTGAGCGGATCCCGATGAGCGTCGTGGCGGATGAACACATATTCGGCGTTCTTCAGCTCTGCTGGTACGTGGGAGCTCTGAAAGCCGTGATGCGACGTTGGTACTGGTGCAAAACACCTGGCTGCCTCCTGGTGGCTGATGAGTTGATTGGATGCGGACCATGACTCTGTTGGAGTCGGAAGGAAATCTCCTGGTACACGTAGCGGCTGGCCATAGACGAGCTCTGCCGCGGACGAGCGAAGATCTTCCTTGGGTGTCGTGCGAAGACCCAACAGGACCCATGGTAGCCTGTCCATCCATCCAGCACCTTGGAGGCTGGCCCTCAGTGCGGCTTTGAGCGACCTGTGAAATCGTTCACACAGGCCGTTTGCCTGTGGATGGTAGGCTGTGGTGCGATGTAGCTTGATGCCGAGCCCCTGAGCCACTGCGTTCCAGAACTCAGAGGAAAACTGCGGTCCACGATCAGAAGAGATGTCCGCCGGTACCCCGAAACAGGTGACCCAAGAGATGAATGCCCTGGCCATGTCTGCCGAAGTGGTGGATGCCAAGGGAACTGCCTCTGGCCATCTAGTGGTGCGGTCTACCATCGTAAGGATATGTGTAAACCCATGAGAAGGTGGAAGTGGCCCCACCAGGTCCACATTCACGTGATCGAACCGTCGTTCCGGAACAGCGAAGGTGGCCAATGGAGCTTTGATGTGACGCTGCACCTTGGCCTTTTGGCAGACCACACAGGTGTTGGCCCAGTCGCGGACTTCCATATGCATGCCCTGCCAAACGAACTTGGACGACATCAGCCTTTGCGAGGCCTTCACGCCTTCAGGGTGTGACAACCTGTGTATGGCATCAAACACTTTTCGGCGCCAGGCGACCGGCACGATAGGGCAAGGATCTCCTTTGGAGATGTCACAAAGTAGCGTGGTGCCCGCGGCATGGAATTTGACGTTGGCCACTTGGAGGCTAGAGGGGCTGGTTCGGTAAGCTTGCACCTCTGGATCCGAGGCTTGATCCGCAGCCATGAGGGCATAGTCGATGCCGAGCTGGACTGCCTGAACGGTCGCGTGGGAGAGGCAACAGGTTGTCTTTACTGGCCATGTGCTGAATATCAGTAGTGAACTCGGAGATAAACGTCAACTGACGTTGTTGTCGGGCTGACCACGGTTCGGCAGTCTTGGCCATAGCGAACGTAAGTGGCTTATGGTCTACAAAAGCAGTGAAAGGACGTCCTTCCAGCAAGAACCGGAAATGGCGGATGGCCAGAAAAAGAGCCAGCAACTCCCGGTCGAAGGTGCTGTACTTCCGCTCGTTTCGCCGTAGTTGACGGCTGAAGAACGCAAGCGGTTGCCACGTTCCATTTACCCACTGTTCCTGCACTGCACCGATGGCGTAGTCTGACGCGTCGGTGGTAAGGGCGATGGTGGCACCTGGCAGCGGGTGCGCCAGCATGGTCGCGTTGGTGAGGGCGCTTTTTGTGTCAACGAACCCCCGGTCCATGTCGACCGTCCAGCTTACCGGATCCTTGCCAGACTTGCCCTTGAGGGCCTCGTACAGGGGCTGCATGAGCAGAGCTGCCTTAGGCACGAAGCGGTGGTAAAAATTTACCATCCCGAGGAACTCCTGCAGGGCCTTGATGGTCTGCGGGCGCGGAAAGGATGTCACCGCCTCTACCTTTGCTTGCAAAGGCACCGCTCCCTCCGCTGTAATGCGATGTCCCAGGAAATCAATGTGGGGCAGACCAAACTGACACTTGGCCGGGTTGAGAATCAGGCCGTGTTGGCTGAGGTGACGAAAGAGGGTGCGTAGGTGCGCGATGTGTTCCTCCTTATTTCGACTGGCCATGAGGATGTCATTTAAATAGACGAAAAGGAACTTGAGGTCCCGCAGCACGGAGTCCATGAGGTGCTAGAAGGCCTGGGCAGCGTTCTTCAAACCAAAAGGCATCCTCAAAAATTCAAAAAGGCCGAATGGAGGGATGACTGCAGTCTTCTGCACGTCCTGCGGGTGTACCGGGACCTGGTGGTAGCCTCGGACCAGATCAACCTTGGAAAACACGGTGTTCCCAGCCAAATGGGCAGAGAAATCCTGAATGTGGGGGATCGGGTATCGATCAGGAGTGGTAGCGTCGTTAAGTCGCCGATAGTCGCCGCATGGCTGCCATCTGCCGCCAGGTTTCGGTACTATGTGGAGAGGTGAAGACCAGGGACTATTGGACCGGCGAATAATCCCCAGGCGTTCCATCATAGCGAACGCCACCTTTGTGACCGCCAGCTTGCCGGGTTCGAGGCGCCGGGCCCGCGCGTGGACTGGGGGGCCGGTGGTAGTCATGTGGTGTTCCACACCATGCTTAGTGGCCGTAGAGGAGAACGTAGGTCTGGTCAGGTCCGGAAATTCTCCGAGCAGGCGAGCGAACTCGTCCGGAGCTGGGAAAGCGCAGGAGACGGAGCGCGACATGGTGTTACCACGGTGGCAAGGAATAGAGTGAAACATGGCCACGTTGATCAGCCGTCGGTTCCGCACATCGACAAGGAGGCCGTTGGCGCACAGGAAATCCACGCCAAGGATGGCTTGTGAAACTCTGGCCGTAACAAGTTCCCAAACAAATTGCTGGCCGCCGAAGCACACCTGGGCCCGCCGTTTGCCGAAGGTCCGGATAGCTCCGCCATTAGCCGCTTCGAGTGAGAGGCCATGCTTCCCAGCCTGAACATCAATAGCGGACGCGGGAATAATGCTGCACTGTGCGCCGGTGTCGAATAGGAATCGCCGACCAGAGATGGAATCGGTGATGAACAACAGCTTGCCAGAATTTCCGATTGCCATCGTAGCCGCGGGGCACCCGTTAGACCCGCTCCTCTTTTGGCAGAGTTGCTGTTGTTGTTTTGTTTTGGGCGAGAAGCTGCAGGGAGGGCAGCAACATCTTGCTTTGGCGTCAAAAAGGGCGTGGTGGCAGCACAGCCCCGCGAGTTGAGGAGCCGGGGCGGCATCTGTGGGGGATGGGCGCCTCGTGGCAGCGCAGTGCTGCTGCGTCACCGCGGAAAATCTTGTCCGCTTCGGCAGCAAGCGCTGCGCAGTCTGTGACTTCGGACCTGGCCAGGGCAGCTTGTACTTGCTCTGGTAACTGACTGAGGAATAGCTCCCTAAAGAGGAAGTGTAATGAAATCTGTTTGGCTTGCCTGTATTCGTTTTGCACTCATGTATATTACCCTCCCCCACACGGTGTATAGTTTCACTTCCTCTTTCCTGACTAACCTGGAAGGTTCCAGGTCTTGGCTCTTGGCTCCGCCCCTGACTTCTCTTACATAAAGATCCCAGGATCTGTATGACTCATTCCTGCGAGCCAGTCAGTGTGTTGAGATGTTAGCTCTGATCTTAGTGATTAAAAGCCAACTTGTTAAAGTCTATAACTTCTAGTTTTGTGGTTATTGAAGGCACATCAATTTTAATCACTAAAGAATACTAGGATGGATCGACTCCTAAAACCAGAGCGTCTGGACTTGGATCCACATTCTGCTGAAGCAGCAAATCAATTTGGACACTGGCTCAAATGCTTCGAACTCTTCGCGAGGGCCTCATCCGCTAGCGAGGTGGATAAACTGAGTCTACTGACTACTCGCGTTAATCATCGGATTTATTCGTTCATCCGGGACGCCACCTCTTACACGGAGGCCATCACTATCCTGAAGGCCCAATACCAGAGGCCAGTAAACGAAGTGTACGCCAGACGTCTGCTGGCTACACGCAGGCAGCGACCTGAGGAATCACAGAATCACAGAAACCCCACAATGCAGATAGGGGCCATTTCGGCCCATCGAGCCTGCACCGACACATATCCCACCCAATCCCCGTAACCCCTACACCAACACATATCCCACCCTATCCCCGTAACCCCACATATTTTAATCTCCCTAACACTAAGGGTCAATTTATCATAGCCAATCAACCTAACCCGCACATCTTTGGACTGTGGGAGGAAACCGGAGCACCCGGAGAACACCCACGCAAACACGGGGAGAATGTGCAAACTCCACACAGACAGTCACCCGAGGCCGGATTCGAACCCGGGTCCCTGGCGCTGTGAGGCAACAGTGCTAACCACTATGCCACCGTGCTGCCCAATCAATGGACGATTTCTTACAGGGCCTAAAGGACTTGGTCCGGGACTGTAACTGCAAGGCCGTGACGGCCAACGTGTACTCTGACGAATTGGTCCGCGATTCCTTCATCACGGGCCTCAAATCGAATTATATCCGGCAGAGACTGCTGGAGAAGGAGGTCCTGGACTTAAAAAAGGCAGTGGCCACTGCGCGATCGCTGGACGTGGCCCAGAAAAACTCTGACTCTTATTCTTCCGGCCATGCGGCCCTCACCACCTCGTGCGCGCCGAGCGGGCCGCCATCTTGGAATCAGCCATCTTCCCCATCCAGGTCTCAGACCAGCTCTACACCGCCGGAGTCCCCACACAGAAGTTCACCCAGGAGTCCTACTACAGCGGCAATGTCTCGAGGCCCAAAATGTTACTTCTGCGGCCAGGCCAAGCACCCCAGACAACGATGCCCAGCGAAGGACGCTACATGCTTCAAATGTAAGAAAAAGGGGCATTTTAGCAAAGTCTGCAGGGGGAATCCGATTTCCAACTCTGTCACCGCCTCGTGCGTGCCGTGCGGGCCGCCATCTTGGGATCCGCCATCTTTTCCCGACTCAACGGCCGCCCAGGGCCCAACAGTGGCTTCGATCATGGTGGATCAATCCAGGCCACACCCGTTGACAAAATCCATGATGGACATACAGGTAAACGGGGATTTAACGAAATGTTTAATTGACTGTGGGAGTACCGAGAGTTTTATCCACCCTAGCCTGGTACGGCAGCACTCATTAACGGTAACCCCTACATGGAGCAGAATGGCTATGGCTGCTAAGCCCCACACTTCAGACATTATGGGCTACTGTGTGGTAACACTGACTGTAAAAGGCACGGACTACAAGGATTTTAAACTCCTCGTGATGCCAGAACTCTGTGTTAATGTAATCTTGGGCCTGGACTTCCAGTGCCACCACGAAAGTGTCACGCTAGCATATGGCGGGTCCCAGCCGCCACTCACAGTCTGTGGCTTATCAACCTTAAAAATCAGCCCGCCCTCTTTATTCGCTAATCTCGCTCCGAACTGTAGGCCCATAGCGACCAAAAGTAGACGGTACAGTCTGGAAGACAGACACTTTATCAAGGCGGAAGTGGACAGACTCCTGCGGGAAGGCATTATTGAATGCAGTACCAGTCCGTGGCGTGCCCAAGTAGTCATAGTTAAAAATAGCGAAAAGAAACGGATGGTAATTGACTACAGCCAGACTGTTAATATTTATACCCAGCTGGACGCCTACCCTTTACCCCGCATATCAGAAATGGTCAACCAGATCGCGCAATACCGAGTCTTCTCGACTATCGACCTCAAATCCGCGTATCACCAGCTCCCCATTAGAACGGAGGACCGCCCATACACCGCCTTTGAGGCGAACGGACGCCTCTACCATTTTCTCAGAGTGCCCTTCGGGGTGACAAATGGGGTCTTGGTCTTCCAACGTGAGATGGACCGCATGGTTGACGAGAATAAACTACAAGCTACCTACCCCTATCTGGACAATGTCACTATCTGCGGGCACAACCAGCAAGACCACGATCTAAATCTTGCGAGATTTTTAAAAACTGCCCTAAAGCTGAATCTAACCTACAACGAAGACAAATGTGTCTTCAACACAACCCGTCTCTGTATCCTCGGCTGTGTGGTGGAAGATGGGGTAATTGGACCGGACCCTGACCGATTACGCCCCCTAAAGGAACTGCCCCTGCCACACAATCCCAAAGCTTTAAAAAGGTGCCTGGGATTTTTTTCGTATTATGCCCAATGGGTGCCCAATTACTCTGATAAGGCCCGACCCCTCATTAAATCGACGTCCTTCCCATTATCAGCTGAAGCTCGGGAGGCTTTCACCAGTATCAAACAGGACATTGAAAGGGCTGCACTGTGTGAAGTGGACGAAAGCATTCCCTTTCAAGTCGAAAGCGATGCGTCAGACTTTGCTTTAGCTGCGACCCTCAATCAGGCTGGGAGACCTGTGGCCTTCTTCTCCCGAACCCTTCAGGGACCTGAAATCAGGCACTCTTCTGTCGAGAAGGAGGCACAGGCTATAGTGGAGGCAGTGCGGCACTGGAGACACTACCTAGCCGGCAAACGTTTCACCCTGCTCACCGACCAGCGGTCGGTGGCTTTCATGTTTAATAACAAACAAAGGGGGAAAATCAAGAATGACAAAATACTCAGGTGGAGGATCGAACTATCCACGTTCGACTATGATATTATGTACAGGCCGGGAGCCCTTAATGAACTCCCAGACGCCCTATCGCGGGGAATGTGTGCCAGCATTCATACGGACAAATTACAGGGTCTCCACAACGACCTCTGTCACCCAGGGGTCACCCGACTATACCATTTTATAAAGTCCCGCAATCTGCCCCACTCCATCGAGGAGGTCAGGGCAATGACCAGAGCCTGCCGCATCTGTGTGGAATGCAAGCCTCGTTTCTACAGGCCTGACCGTGCACACCTTATCAAAGCCACACGGCCATTCGAGCGCCTAAGTCTGGACTTCAAGGGACCCCTTCCCTCTGCCGACCGTAACGTATACTTCCTCAATATCATCAATGAATATTCCCGCTTCCCCTTCGCCATTCCCTGCCCAGACATGACCAGTGCCACGGTCATCAAGTGTCTCGGTAATCTATTCTGCATGTTTGGCATGCCGAACTACATACACAGCGATAGGGGGACGTCATTTATGAGTGACGAACTGCGCCAGTTCTTGCTCTCAAAGGGGATAGGCACTAGCAGAACCACTAGCTACAACCCCCGGGGTAATGGGCAAGTGGAAAGGGAGAATGCTACTGTTTGGAAGGCTGTCATGTTAGCCTTAAAGTCAAAAGGCCTTCCGACCTCCCGCTGGCAGGAAGTCCTCCCAGACGTGCTCCACTCCATAAGGTCTCTGTTATGTACAGCCACTAACGCTACCCCTCACGAAAAGATGTTCGTTTCCCCCCGGAAATCGACCTCGGGCATATCTCTACCCGCGTGGCTGACGTCTCCGGGGACAGTACTATTGCGGAAGCACGTGAGAGGCCATAAAACGGACCCCCTTGTGGAAAAGGTACAGCTCCTCCATGCAAACCCTCAGTACGCCTATATCGAATACTCTGACGGGCGAGAGGACAGTGTTTGCATAAAAGACCTCGCTCCCTCGGGGAGCGGAGAGAACGATGAGAGACTACCCGAGGAAGACCTACACCAAAAAGAGACAGGACGCCCAGAGGTATCAATACCCAACTTTAACCTGGAGGACACTGCAGATAACCTGGAAGACACTGCGGAGGCCCGGACAGCGGAGGAACCAGAATCCACTCCCCTAGAGGCACCCCAACTGGCTTTGCGCCGATCACTGAGATCCGCAAAACCTCCTGACAGACTCACTTATACCAACTTTTAAGAAACATCACCCCAATGGACTAAATCTAAAGAAGGGGTGAATGTAATGAAATCTGTTTGTTTTGCCTGTATTCGTTTTGCACTCATGTATATTACCCTCCCCCACACGGTGTATAGTTTCACTTCCTCTTTCCTGACTAACCTGGAAGGTTCCAGGTCTTGGCTCTTGGCTCCGCCCCTGCCTTCTCTTACATAAAGATCCCAGGATCTGTATGACTCATTCCTGCGAGCCAGTCAGTGTGTTGAGATGTTAGCTCTGATCTTAGTGATTAAAAGCCAACTTGTTAAAGTCTATAACTTCTAGTTTTGTGGTTATTGAAGGCACATCCGGAAGCATTCCGGTTCGGAGCCAAGGAGCATGAGCATTTGGCTCATGAGCTCAGACGGCTTGGAGTCCCCAAGGCCGGGCGTAGCGAGCAGTCAGCGGGCGCGCTCCGACTTCGTGAGCCCGAAGACCTGTAACAACCGCGCCTTGCGTGTTTCATACTTGCGGTCGTCTGGGGGGTTCTCAAGCAGGCTGACGATCCACGAGGCGGTGGCGCTGTCGAGTGCGGAGACCACGTAGAAGTAACGGGTCTGATCCGCAACGACGTTCCATAGTGCAAACTGGGCTTCAACCAGGATGAACCACGAGGTCGCTTGTTGCTCCCAGAATTGCGGTAGCTGCAATGTAACGGCGTTTGTTTCCATGCTTCGTTCCTTCTGCGAAAACCGTTAGCAAAAGTCGGGGTCACCAATGTAGGAATGTCTAGTTCCTATCAAGAGACTGAGGTCGACTCAGGCAATCAAACAAACGATGCTTAATGTAAAACTAACTGAGTTTAACAAACAAATGCAAGAGAACAACGAATACAGGTCTAGTCAGTTCGGAGGCTCCACGAGGACTGCTCGGGCGGTCCCGTGGCTGGCGTCATGATGTCATCACGTTTTTCCCGCCGGTGGGGGGTCACGTGATGAATGGCGTGATGTCATCGCGTTTGCCCGTGCTCTTAAAGGGACCGCACTCTGTACATGCAAACAGTACATACAAAGATACAGACTCAGGCTGTAGCTAACATATTGTTAAAGGGAATTATATACAGTTGATCGGAGTCCCTTAGTGGCTCCGCCACACTATCCACGAAGATCTCAGCTTCGCGGATGCTCCACAGTGACTCCAGCCGCAGCTCCAGCTCCGAAACACGGATTTTGAGTAGCTGCAGCTGGAGACACTTCATGCATGTGTTCGCCCTGGACACCTAAAGTGTCCCTGACTTCCCACATAGCACAGGAGGAGCACTCCATGCTGCCCTGCCATTCCCTACCCTTAATTTACTCCCTTTACTTCCTTAAATTAAAGAATATTAAATACACTGGGGACCTTACTTCCCTTTAAACACTACTTACTCTAAACTAGAGATCTTACTTTTACTTCAATGACTGGACTGTAGAAATACTCACCAGGTCCTACTTACCAATCAGCTCCTTCCCTGGTTGTGATGTCGCAGTTGTTGTTGTTTGACTGCTCCCGCTCTCGGACTCTTTCTTTGGTGTAAAGTAAGAACCAATTCCCAACTCGCAGCACTCTGTTTAAACCACACTCGGGGCTCCACCCAGGGCCGCTGCTGCTGCCGGTGAGTCTGGGCCTCGCTCGCTCTCCCGCTGCTTAAATCCTCGGTGTCCTCGCTCAGGCTCCACCCAAGGCCGCTCTCGCTGCTGATGCTGCCAGTGAATCTTGCCTGCTCTCTCTTTCCCCGCTCTTTAAATTCTCGGGGGGAGAAATTTGGTATCGCCCCATTTGGGGCGCAATTATCGGCCGGGCACAAAGATTAGCGCCTGGCGCTAATTATCGCCTCCGACAGCAAACTTGGGTTTTATCGCCCCTGAAGGTGATTGGAGCGCTAAATCAGGCGCTACAGACCTCTCTTAATAGCGCTAAGGCCGAGGAGCGAGGCGCTACCTCAGAGGGCGGGCGCAGCGCAGGTGCTGTCAGTTAGCGATTGAACACAGACACACTCGCGCCGGTCAGTTCTTAAAGGGGAGTGTCGATCTTGCTCTGCAGCCACACCCTGCTCAGTTGAGCCTTGAATCTTGGTCTGGGCAGACCTGCGGCTAAATCTAGCAGCCAGACACTATGGAAAGGGCCAGGGAATGAGCGCAGTGCTTCTGCGAGTGGGCCTTGGAGGCTCTGGTTCACGGGGTGGAGCGCAGAAGATCCATTATGTACCCAGAGAGTGGCAGGAGGCCTTTGCCAAGTGAGTACAGGAACGTGTGGCGGGAGGTGGCTCAGAGAGTGTCCTCAAGCAGCATGGTGCCTAGGACCCATGTGCAATGTAGGAAAAAGTTCAACGACCTCACTCGTGTCGTCAGGGTGAATGCCTTTTTTTCAAAACCTCTTCATCCCTCCATCTCCACCTCACTTTATGGCCAGAGGGTCTTGAAAGCCCCAAATCCCAACACTCATCCCTTTCATGAAACACACATGCACATTCCACACTTCGCATACAGTAAGGGCTATTCAACCATGGGAGGCATTTCAGGCAAGATCATGGCTGCATACAGTAAGGGCTATTCAACCATGGGAGACATTTCAGGCAAGATCATGGCTGCATACAGTAAGGGCTATTCAACCATGGGAGGCATTTCAGGCAAGATCATGGCTGCATATTTACTCAGACGCTGTCCTTTTTCTTGCAGGCCAAGCTGTCTCATAATAGGAGACAGCAGCAACAGACCGGTGGAGGGCGGCCTCGCCTTCAAGCCCTCAGCGATCTTGAGCAGCGCGTCCACAGGATTGTGGCAAGCCGGGTGATTGGTCCTGTCGCCACTGGAGACGCCGACCCCGTTCTGGACAGCAATGGTAAGGTCATCACCTTCTTGTCCTCTCTCCTTCCCCTTGTTCCTACAACAGCAGCCTTTGACACTTGCAATCCAAATCACTAAATCGCTGCACTCATGCCTCCCTTGCTGCCACCCTGTCCTCATGCTAAAGCCACTCTTGTACCTCCCTGCTTTCAGATGGTGATTCACCAGGTGAGGAGACGGGCCCTCAAGCTGCCAGTGAGAGTGAAGCTGAAGGCGAGGAGGAAGAGGAAGCCGGACCATCAGTGCCACCCTCTATTGAGGCAGCCCATGCCCAAACCGAGGACACGCCTTCCCTGGAGGGGAGCAGGGGGGAATGGTCTGATGAAGGTGAAGCTCCAGGACCCAGCGGGTTGCAGCAATGCGAGGGGGTTAGGGAAGCTCTGGGGCCTTCTCCCCGGACGGAGAGTATGGCCTCGAGTCCTGCTGCACTGGACGCAGACGAGGAGCGGGTCCTCACTGTAATGAGGCTGCAGTGCAAGGATGCCCGAATCCATTGAATCACTGGCAAGGAGTGTGGAGCACTTCGCTGTAGCACAGGCGGCTGCCACGCAAATACTAAGTGCTGCAATGCAGTCAGTGGCTGGTCTCATGCAGACGCAGATTGAGGCCACGCGAGCACTAACTGCTGCCACCCTCACTGGATCGGGCAGATTTCCCCGGGGCTCTCACCGCGCCGCAGCAGGCCAGCAATCTGTGCTCCATCAGATTGCTCCGGATGCTGAAGTGCTGCCCCGTGGGAGTGCCAGTGTGTCGGTCGAGCAGGGAGTTGCTGTCCTCTCTCAAGATGACAGCATTCCTGCTGCCACCACTGGCACTTCTCCACTGCAGTTGCCACCACCTGTAGGACAGACTGCTGCCGCCCATGCAGAGTTGGAGCAGTCAGCAGCCGGGCCCTCCAGGCCCAGAGCTGGTCCAAGCCGTCCCTCAAGGGCATCTGCAGTCTCAGTTTCTGACACTCAGCAGCCTTCCCCCAGCCTTGCTCCAGCCACTGGGGTCCCAATACGGAGGAGCTGCAGGGTGGGAAGGGGGCAATTTCGCAAGGGAAGCAGATCACCCTCGAAGGGCAAAAAGTAGGAGGTGTGGCAAAATGTCTTTCATTGTTTTATTGAAGGCCGAGGTTCGTGGTCAAATTTTTGTTACTGTTTTGGACATCGTCTCCAGGTTGTGAGAGCCAGTTATGTGAATGACTGTTTTTTTTGGTGTTTCTTTCTATTACTTTGTCATGCGGAAATGAGACACAGTTTGGGAAATAAAGAAGTGTCTGTCTTCAAAATGTGCATGTTTGGTCTTTGCACTCATTGTTGCCTTGACTGGCTTAGGGGTTGTGGGATGGTTTCATTCAGGTTGTTTGAATGGCAGAAGCCATTCCCTCACAGGGGGCCTAGAAGTGACTTGCAATAAGCCTTTGACAGACGGCCCTTGCACTTTGTGCCTCCCTCCCACCTTGGTGCTGCTGATGATCATCCTCCTCATCTTCCTCCTCCTCCGCTGGTGCTCCAATGTCTGCTGGCATTGGCTGGGTCCTGAGGATTGCCAGGTTATGCAGCATGCAGCACACAACAACAAAGTGGGAGACTCGCTCAGGTGAGTACTACAGGGCTCCTCCAGAATGGTCCAAACAGCGGAACCATTGCTTGAGCATGCCAATTGTGTGCTCAATGATGTTCCTGGTAGTTTGATGGCTCTCGTTGTATCGTAGCTCAGCAGGGGTGCTGGGCGAACGGAGCGGTGTCATCAGCCAGGTGCAGAGGATATCCCTTGTCCCCGAGAAGCCAACCTCCTGGGTGATGCGGTGCCTGGATAAGGTCTGCCACAGAAGTCTAGCGCAGGATGAAGGCATCGTGGCTGCTGCCTGGAAAGTGGGCATTGACAGCGAGTATCAGCTGTCTGTGGTCACAGACCAACTGGAAGTTTAAGGAATGGAAGCCCTTCCGGTTGCGGAACTCCTCGGCATTCTCTTGCGGTGCCCGCAAAGCCACATGCGTGCAGTCAATGGCGCCCTGCACCATGGGCAAGCCCGCTATCCTAGCAAAGCCCGTTGCGCATTCGTGCTGCTTCTCCGGGGTCATGGGGAAAGAGATGTACTCTCGTCTCATTTTAAAGAGGGCATTTGTTACCTGACGGATGCAGCAATGCACCGCGAACTGGGAGATATTGGCGATGTCCCCAGTAGCTGATTGAAATGAGCCGGTGGCATAAAAGTTGAGAGCCACTGTTATCTTCACTGCCACCGCCAGAGACATCCTGCTCCTCAGTTGAGGCTGCAGATCTGGCTGAAGCAGGTGGCACAGCTCAGTGACCACCTCCTTGCTGAATTGCAGCCTTCACAAACAGTGCTCTTCAGACATATTAATGTAGGAGAACTGTTGGCGAAAAAGCCTGGGAAGGTAAGGTCTCCTGTACAGAGGCCTGTTAACCCTCCTCCGTCTGGCCATGATTGCCACTCTCTCTCTGCGTCTCTGTGCCCTCCGAATGTGATTGAGAAGGACGACGTTCCCATTCATTGCAGCCCCCATAGTATCTGGGCAATCAAAGTTATGAAGGTCAAAAAGCAAAGTACCTGCAAAGTTATGGTCAGAAGCCAAAACGACCTCAGACAGCGTTGACTCAATGCAGAAGTCTCTCTTTCTCTCTCTGCAAATCTCTCTCTCAGTACGAGTGGTGCAAAAATGGCCAGGAAGAGGCCCCCTTTAAATAGCGCCCCCCCAGCCCCACAGCGACTGGGAAGCGTTCCAGTCAACCTGTCGTTGGGTGCGCCAGGCGGAAAGGAGGGGGCGCCGCTCAATTTCCGGTCCGGGGCGCACTGTTAAGTACGTGTATTGTATTGAACAATTAACACAAAGACTTAAACGTATAACTCAAACAGGTCTTTACTGGTTGGAGGTAGGGACTATACGTAGGTCTTTACTTCATGCCCACAGGCGGGAACTGAGGGGAGATCAGTACCCACAGTACTATTTATACCCCTATGGCCAGGAGTGGTACTGCGTATCACTACGCCCTACAAGTAGTGCAGTCCTGTCCATAGGTTCAAAGTAGCACACATATTACATACACAACATTCCTCCCTTCCTAGCTTTACAGTCATCTCCCCATTTAACATAACGTAACAACATATATACATATATAACTTCAGGTTTACATAACAGAATAACATAGATACATAGATAACTTCATGTCAAAACAGATCACAGATTCAGTCTCTGCGGAAAACAGTTCACAGATTCAATCTCTGTGGTGTAGTCGGTTCACGTTGCTGGAGTGACTCATTCAATAGTCCTTCCATGGATTTAACAGTTTGAACTTCCGAACTGAATTGGCTCCGTTCAGAGGGACCACGTGTGTGATCTGGTAGAGGTAATAATGGTTCAGATGGGTCATCTTCTGTTTCGACTTTTCCTTTTCTGCTTCTTGGAGACTCTCTGGGCTCCACTGTCAGCTGCCAGCTGCATGCGCAGTTCCTCCTTCTCTTCCTCCTTTTTCCGTAGTAGAGCCACCTTCTCCCGATGTTCTGTAGACTTTCGGTGCTCCTCCATGATTTCTGTATGGTGGGAGTCGAAGTTACAAGTTGGGCAGGACAGGACATAGTAATATTCGGTGTCGTCCTGATCTAGGCCAGCGAGAGGGTCTTCTATTTCCTCCATACCCAGCTGGGCGTTAGCCAGCTTTTGTTCCAAGTCCAGACATCTTTCCTGAAGAGACTTCTTCATGCGTACCTCTTCATCCAGCTTTTTCTGGGCTTTCAGCAAGTCGTTTACTAATGACCTCATTTGAGATTTTACTACTTCAACTTCTTTTGGAGATTGACTGATCGGACTATTCAATCCCTCTACCGGAGCAGCTGTTTCAGTGGTCTGTTCTACGTTGACGTGAGTCGGCGTACTTTTGGCATCCAAGGGCTGCTCTGTTGCAGTCATCTCAGTCTGTGTTGCCACCTCAGCTCTTCCAATAACCTTTGAGAGCTCCGAACCCCTTTCGTTTGAATATTGAAGTTCGTGTTCAAGTTTTTCCCATTTCAGAGTCCTGTCCTTCAGCATATGCAGGAGTTGGCTGACCGTTAACTCCTCTGACATCAGACGTTTTGTGTGCTCCTGCTCCATTTTCTCCATCAGCTGCTTCTGTTGTCTTTCCAGATTCTCCAACTCTATATCAAAGAACTCTTTCGTTGCATTCAACTCTTGCTCAAAACGGTGAAGCATTTGTTCTAATTGCTGTTGTAGTTTGAAATGGAGTTGAGTTCGAGCCCGGTGTCCCTCAGAAATGGGCACATCAGTAGACTTGCCAGACTCAGAATCCACAGTTAAACTATGTTGATGTTGCTCAGTGGAATTCTGTGCTGAAATTTTGTCTTTTGCACCTGAGTTGGGCTTACCATCATCCGTTCCAGAGTCTGGGCCGACTATCTTCACCGAGTTCTCACTCGTTATTGTTTGTAGGAAATGCCAGTCCATATTCATTTTCCTAATCCACTCCCGTCCTAGTAGTGGAGAACCTCCTTCAGATATCACATATAAGTCCATTATTTGACTGTCTTCGCCCTTGTGGACCACTGCAACCTCTATTTTCCCGATGGGGTACACTCTTTGCCCCGTGTATGTTTTCAATATAATCCCCGTATCCTGTAGGGGAATATGTTGGAATAACTTTCCGTAATCTTTCTTATTTATGACCGTCAATGCCGATCCAGTGTCCAATTCCAGTTTTACTTGGACTCCTTCTATCTGAAGAGTGACCCAAATTGTCTGGAGGTCTGCACCCTTACCAGCGTTGAGTACTCTTAAGCTAGCCAGTTCATTACAGCTTAAGCTAGCCAGTTCATTACTGCTAGCGTCTGAATCGGACTCCTGTTCAGTCACCTTGTGTACCTTTGCGTATTTTCCTTGCGGTGACTTCTTGTTGCTGGTCTTCTTCCCTGACCTGCATACTCTAGCTATATGTCCAAGCCTACCACAAGTTCTACATTCTTGGTTTTTAAACCAACACTGGTTCTGATCATGCGTTGTCTTTCCACAACGATAACATTTGCCAGAACTCACACCCAATTTGTGTGCACTGAGCTCCGGTGACCGTAGCTGCATTACTGCCGTGCCTCTCGCTGCGGCTTCGTGTGCTGCTGCCATAGTGACCGCCTTCTCAAGCGTCAGCTCATTCTCCTCGAGCAGTCGCTTTTGTGTATCCTGTTTAAATAAACCACACACAAATTTGTCTCGTAGTGCATCTGTCAGTCCCGTTCCAAACTGGCAATATTTCGCTAATTTACGCAATTCCAGCAAATATTCAGCATTGCTTTCATGCTGTAGCTGCCTTCTGTCATAAAATTTAAATCGTTCCGCTAGCATCAGCGGCGTGGGGTTTAGATGATCTTTCAGGACAGTAACAATCTCATCGAACGTCTTATCCGCCGGTTCATCTGGTGATAACAGGTGTTTCAATTGCCCGTATGTCTTCGCACCCATTAAATTTAATAATGTTAGAGCTTTATCTTGGTCACGAATTTTATTGGCCTTACAATAATTTTTTACTCTTTCAACATATATGGCCCAATCTTCGAGGTCACTATCAAAGGTGCTAATATTCCCGTGTTTAGGCATTGTAGATTTGCAATTTCTCAGATTTTATTTTGTTTACTTGTTATCAAAGATGGCGGCTTCCCGCCGTCCTCCGCCCACAAAATGGCGGTTTTCCCGCGCTTGGCGGTCTTCACCCGTCCCCCGACGCCGTCTCCCTTCAGCCCCCGAGTGCGGCCCTTATCTTCGCCGCGATCGCCCGAGTGCGGCCCTTATCAGCGGATGCGATCGCTGGATCGCGAAGTGGCTCCCGACCGAAGCGGCTCTTGCTCGCTCCCTCCCGGGCTCTGGCTTACCCGCTCGCGCGTTTCACCGTGGCTCTTATCAGGGATTGCGATCGCCCTTATCTTCTCCAACTTCCCCAGCCCTGTCTTTGCAGCCAACGCTGCACGGCTTACCCCACCACCTAGGTTGAACAAGGAAACTGCAGAAAGACTTCTGTCAGTCGCTGGAAGCTGTCAGGATGGCTGCTGCACTCCAGTGCTCAGTCGCTGATGGAGGCTTCACAGTCCTAAAGCCTGTCGCTTCTAGTGGGGTGGTGATGTTTGAAACCTCTCTTCAACTGCCGCAGGGTAAGAACCTGACTCGTCGCCAGTGTTAAGTATGTGTATTGTATTGAACAATTAACACAAAGACTTAAACGTATAACTCAAACAGGTCTTTACTGGTTGGAGGTAGGGTCTTTACTTCATGCCCACAGGCGGGAACTGAGGGGAGATCAGTACCCACAGTACTATTTATACCCCTATGGCCAGGAGTGGTACTGCGTATCACTACGCCCTACAAGTAGTGCAGTCCTGTCCATAGGTTCAAAGTAGCACACATATTACATACACAACACGCACCAAGGGCGTTGCACTCTCGAATGACGTCAAGATCTGCGCGCGGAGATCGGGCGGTATTGTTTAGCGCTGCCGCAAAATGTCCAGTCAATTTCGCAAGAGGCGCAGAGATATCGCTGCGCCCGGGCGCTAGTTGGTTTGCGCCCCACTTAGCGTCCTCTTAAGGTGCTAACGGGTGGCACAACCAACTGAATTTTTCCCCCTCGGTCTCTGCACTCAATCTCCACCCAGGCCCGCTCTCGCTGCTGATGCTGCCGGTGAGTCTATCCCTCTAGACTTGACTATTCCAACGCACTCCTGGCTGGCCTCCCACGAAGTACCCTACGTAAACTTGAGGTCATCCAAAACTCAGCTGCCTGTGTCCTAACTCGCACCAAGTTCCGTTCATCCATCACCCCTGTGCTCACTGATCTACATTGTCTCCCAGTTAAGCAAATTATCATTCTGGTTTTCAAATCGCTCCATGGCCTCACCCCTCCTCCAGCCCACAACCCTCCGAGATATCTGCAGCACTCTAATTCTGGCTCCTTGAGCATCCCCAATTTTAATTGCTCTACCATTGGTGGCCGTGCCTTCAGCTGCCTGGGCCCTAAGCGCTGGAATTCCTGCCCTAAACCTCTCCGCCTCACCACCTCTTTTTCCTCCTTTAAGACGCTCCTTAAAACCTCTCTTCCGCCCTAGTTATCTCATGTGGCTCCATGTCAAATTTTGTTTGATAATGCGTGTGAGGTGCCTTGGAATATTTTACTACGTTAAAGGCACGATATAAATACAAGCTGTTGTTGTTGCCAGGATACTGGATGAGATTAAAAAAAAATAGATAAAGAGGTACTAGAAAGGTTGGCAGTACTTAAAGTGGTTAAGTCACCCGGTGCGGATGGGATGCATCTTAGGTTGCTGAAGGGAGTAACGGTAGAAATTGCAGAGGTGCTGACCACAATCTGCCAATCCTCCTTAGATACAGGAGTGGTGCCACAGACTGGAGGATTGCAAATGTTACACCCTTGTTCAAAAAAGGGGCGAAGGATAAACCAGGCAATTACAGGCCAGTCAATTTAACGTTGGTGATGGGGAAGCTTTTAGAAACAATAATCTGGGAGAAAATTAACAGCCACTTGGACAAGCATGGACTACCAGCATGGATTTGTTAAGGGCAAATCATGTTTGACCAACTTGATTGAGTTTTTTGATGAGGTAACAGAGAGGGTGGGTGAGGGCAGTGCAGTTGATGTTGTGTATATGGACTTCAAAAGGCGTTTGATAAAGTGCCCATTATTAGGCTTATTAGCAAACTGGAAGCCCATGGGATAAAAGGGCAGTAGCAGAGGGGATAGAAAACAGAGAGTTGTGGTGAATAGCTGTTTTTCGGTCTGGAGGGAGGTATACAGTGGCATTCCCCAAGGTTCAGTACTAGGACCACTGCTGTTTTTGATATACATTAATGACATGGACTTGGGGGTACAGGGCACAATTTCAAAATTTGCAGATGACATGAAACTTGGAAGTGTAGTAAATAGTGAGGAAGATAGTGATAGACTGCAAGAGGACAGAGACAGGCTGGTGGAATCAGCAGACACATGGCAGATGAAATTCAACGCAGAGAAATGTGAGGTGATACATTTTGAAGGAAGAATGAGGAAACCATACACACTAAATGGTACAATTTTAAATGGGGTGCAAGAACCTGGGGGGGGGGCTTGTGCAAATTTTTGAAAGTGGCAGGGCAGGTTAACGAAGCATTTAATAACGCATATGGGATCCTGGGCTTTAGAGGCAGAAAGTACAATAGTCAGGAAATGATGCTAAACCTGTATAAAGCACCAGCTCAGCCCCAGCCAGGGTATTGTGTCCAATTCTGGGCACCACACTTCAGGAAGGTTGTGAAGTCTTTGGAGAAGTTACAAAAGAGATTTACTCCCGGGTTCCAGGGATGAGGAATTACAGTTACATGGAGAGACTAGAGAAGCTGGGGTTGATCTTAGAGCAGAGAAGGCTAAAAGGAGATTTGATGGAGGCATTTAAAATCATGAGGGGTTTCGATAGAGTAAATAAAGAGAAACTGTTTCCAATGGCTGAAGGGTCGATAACCAGAGGGCACAGATTTAAGGTGACTGGCAAAAGAATCAGAGGTGAGATGAGGAAAAACTTTTTAATGCAACAAGTGGTTAGGACTTGGAATTCACTGCCGGATAGGATGGTGGATACAGACTCAATAGTAGCCTTCAAAAGGGAATTGGATAAATACTTAGAGAAAAAATTGCAGGCATATGGGAAAGAGCAGGGGAGTGGGTTACTCTTCAAAGGAGCCAGTACAGACTTGATGGGCCAAATGGCCTCCTTCTGTACTGTACCATTGTATGATTAAGGGATATGCAACCAAGGCAGGTAAATGGAATTAAGATACAAATCAATCATGATATAACTGACTGGTGAAACAGGCTCGAGAGGTTGAATGGCCTACTCCGATGTTCCTCCATTATCTCATCTCTGCCCCACCTCAGCCCATCTGCTGCTGAAATCTATGCTTTTGTTAACTCCACTCAAGTATTCCAATGCTGCCAGTATCCTAACTTGCACAAAGTCCCATCCATCCATCGCCCCATTGATAAGTAGTGAAGTTATGCTCAAATTATATCGCACCTTGTAGATCACACTCGGATTACTATACAATTCTGGTCACCATATTATAGCAAGAATATAGAGGCACTGGAGGGTGAAAAAAGATTGCCAAGGATGATGGCAGAAATGCAAGGGTAGACCTATCAGGAAAGGATGAACAGGCGGGGTCTCCTTTCGCTTGGAAAAAAAGGCTGAGGGGCAAATGATGAAAGGTTTTGGTAGAGTAAATACAGAACGTTTCCACTTGTGGGCAAGCGCAAAACTCGAGGCCATCAATATAAGATAGTCACCAAGAAATCAAAGAGAATTCAGAAGGAACGTCTTTACCCAGAGTGGGGAGAATGTGGAACTCGCTACCACAGGGAGTGGTTGAGGCAAATAGTATAAACGCATTTAAGGGGAGGCTGGACAAGCACATGGGGGAGAAGGGAATAGAGGGGAATGCTGATAGATTTAGATGAGGAAAGACAGGAGGAGGCTCGAATGGAGCATAAAGTGGTTGGGCCGAATGGCCTATTTATGTGCCGTATATCCGATGTAAACCCCTGTGCTCCCTGACCTGCATTCGCTCACCAACGCCTCAATTTTAAAATTCTCATCCTCAGGTTCAAATCCCTCCATGGACTTGCTCTCCTCCCTATCTCTAACCTCCTCCAGCCCTACATCCCTCCAAGAACTCTGCACTCCTCCAATTTTGGTTTATTGTGCATCCCCCACTTTCTTCATCTTCAGCTGCCGAGGCCCTAAACTCTGGAATTCCCTCCCCAAACCTCTCCGCCTCAGTCTTTCATTTAAAACACTGCTTAATACCTACCTCTTTGACCAAGTGTTTGGTCACCTGTCCCAATGTCTCCTTCTTTGGGTCAGTGTCAACTTCTGTTTGATAACCCTCCTGTGAAGCACCTTGGGACATTTCACTGTTCAAAGCACTATATATAAATGCAAGTTGTTGTTGCCGAGACCCAGGAACTTGAAAGACTCGAGGACAAGGTTCCACATGTTCAAACATGGTGACAGAAGACAAGTGGTGGCAAGAGTCATACCAGGGGGTTGGGGGGCAGACCAGGCCAAGTGGTTTTGTACATTTTGTGGTTCCATACTCATCCGTTGAACATATATACAGTTTAGATGTCAAATTCTGCTTTTTGTAACATGGGATTGCATCAGTGTTCTGGGGATCAAACTCTGCAACTTGGTCCATTTTGTCATGAAAACTAAATAGGTGCCTTTGATCAGCTTCTGTCCTGACTTGGAGACTCATCCAAATAGACTACAGCTCCCAGAGTGCACCACGCTCAGTCCAAGACTACAACTCCCAGAAACAGCTCAAGGTTGCTCAAGCTGGCTTTTGGAGGGGGTGGTGTGAAGGGAGTTAGTTGCAACCAATAGCAGTGTCTGAATGGCAATCTATCCTAATATGTAGTGGTCAACCTACTAACACAAGGCTGCTGGGGGAGGGAGTGGGGCGGGAGAGTCCCAGTTACAGGATTGCACAGGGAGCGTGCAAAAACATTTGCTTTATAAACTGAGCACAAAGTCAACCTTTCAATTTATTACCGCTGTCTTTCATACTACAGGTCCAGCTGTAACACACAATCTATATTCAGGACAGCTTATGTAACAGACATGCATTACATCACTGACCCTACACCAAGAAGCCCAGCTCATTCTGCTCTTCACACACCTGTACTTTCAGCAGTACTGCCACGGATCAGTTTACAAAGGCAAGCAATTTCAGGACTCCGAAACTATTTTTATTTGCAAATAAACAGCAGAAAGTAGAGGACTATTAAAATATGGTGTTTGTTTTCAGAAGGACGTTCCCACAGACATACCAACTGCTTTTGACTACAAACATTAACACCTCTGAAGTAATTCAGAATTACAAACAATGGGAGGCTTATAAAATGGAGGCATGTGGCAAAAATAACCAATTGCTGAAACAGTTAAGCTGTGCCAGATTTCAGAGTCAGTTCCTTTGGTGAAGAAGCAGGCAGTGCTGAGGGTTCAAATAATTGTCCCATATCCAATAGAGAGGCTTCAGAACCAGACTGAATCATTCTCCGTGGTCACAGCCACCTTGTGACAAATACACTAAAGCAAATATAAAGCTGACCAAAATTGAAGCACAGGTCGAGAGAACATGATTTACAACAGAGTGCTCAGACACTCGACAAGCTGAACTCCAACTTGAAATAGGAACTGAATTATTTTTTTAAAAACAGAATTCTGGTAGGACAGAGTTCCCACAGTTTACAAAAAGACAGAAACAGCCGGGAGCAGAACAGGACAGGATCAGGGATGGAGGAAGAGATAGGAAGTACAAAAAACATTTAACTGGGTGTAGAGTTTGTGCATTGTAGACCTGAGGATTGCTAAGTGCAGGTCTTGTATACAGGCCAGCGATCTCAGAGCTAGTGAGGTGGTCCTTGGTTCTCGCCGCTGGCTGTACATTCCGGTGGAAGGAGCCTACGGGCATTGGATTTCACCCATGGATGTTCAATCACTCCCTTCAGGGGCAGTCTCAGTATCGGATTATGTCGAAGCAATTGGCCGATTAAACTCTTGGCACCATCCGACATGCTGGCTGGAAACTGAGTATCAACCTAAAAAATTCAAATGTTGCAGATTTGTCTCAATTTGAAGAACAGTTGACGATACATTAGTACGGAGTTTGTCATGAGCAAACTGAAAGAAAGTACTAAACTAGCCTTACTGATGACAGGCTTATGATGGTTACCCTTCACAATTTAGACCATTGTGGATCCAAATGCCTGACAGAGCCACAGGACACAGGCTGCTCACACAGGCCTCTGGGAGGCAGGCCAGCGTTCATTTTGTGCAGAGGATCAGAGGGACCTTGGAGTGCATGTCCACAGATCCCTGAAGGTAGCCGGCCAGGTAGATAAGGTGGTTAAGGCATACGGAATACTTGCCTTTATTAGCCGTGGCATAGAATACAAGAGCAGGGGGGTTATGCTTCAATTGTAAAACACTAGTTAGGCCTCAGCTAGAGTACTGCGTGCAGTTCTGGTCACCACATTACAGGAAAGATGTGATTGCACTAGAGAGGGTACAGAGGAGATTTACAAGGATGTTGCTGGGAGTAGAGAATCTTAGCTCTGAGGAAAGACTGGATAGTCTGGGTCTGTTTTCTTTGGAACAGAGGAGGCTGAGGAGAGACTTGATTGAGGTGTATAAATTATGAGGGGCCTAGATAGAGTGGATAGGAAGGACCTACTGACACTAAGAGAGATCAATAACCAGGGGGCATAGATTTAAAGTAATTGGGAGAAGGATTAGAGGGAAGTTGAGGAGAACTTGTTTTACCCAGAGGGTGGTGGGAGTCTGGAACTTACTGTCTGAAAGGGTGGTAGAGGCAGAAACCCTCATCACATTTAAAAAGTACTTGGATATTCACTTGAGGTGCCGTAACCTACAGGGCTACGGATCAGGAGCTGGGAAGTGGGATTAGGCGGGAGAGAGCTCGTTTTTGGCCAGCACAGACACGATGGGCCGAATGGCCTCCTTCTGTGCCATAAATTTCTATGATTCTATGACAATTCTAACTACAGCTGCTCACCTTACAGATCCTCCTGTACGTCTCCTGGTGAGACGCAGATTCGAACGGAGGGTGTCCAACCAGGAATTCGTAGCACAGAATTCCCAGACACCACAAGTCCACTTTCTCATCATGCATCCGCCCTTCAACCATCTCTGGAGGCAGGTAATCCAAAGTGCCACACAAAGTCTTCCTTCTGCAGGGATTAGATTTACAGTACAAGGTTAGAACAGAGGTCAGATAAAACCTGACAGCATGGAGACAGAGTTCCCCCCGCCCCCCAGTATTGGTACCAGTAAGACCCAATGTCTGGTTCACTGAATGTAAGAAGTCACACAACACCAGGTTATAGTCCAACAGCTTTATTTGAAATCACAAGCTTTCGGAGCGCTGCTCCTTCTTCACCTGAAGAAGGAGCAGCGCTCCGAAAGCTTGTGATTTCAAATAAAGCTGTTGGACTATAACCTGGTGTTGTGTGACTTCTTACATTTGTCCACCCCAGTCCAACTCCGGCATCTCCACACCATGGTTCACTGAAGTATGACAGTGTCCCAATGACTGAACCAGTTCCCATGTTCCTCTGAACCACTGGTGGGAGGAGGCTACTGGCAGAGACGGATTTTCCCAGCCCCAGCAGATCACTCTCCCAGATTAAACCTCGTGCTGAGCAAAAAGCTTCAGATGTCCTTTCACCACAGGCTGCAATATCCAAAGAGGCACATTTAAAGCCCCGCCTGGACCGACCACTACACATGGCACCGAGCGGCAGGGGAGGAAATCAGAGGCTTTGGAAATCAGCAAAGGGAGATGACAAGGCAGAGATTGAGCAAGTTCCAGATGGTGAGGGCATAACGATTGCACAAAATGCCGATAGTAGGGCAGCGAACAAGCAGACTTGTGCATGGCCAGCGGTGATCACAGCGGGACTGTGGGGCAAAGCCCTGGAAGGATTTGAACACGAGGATGAAGATTTTCATTGTTGGGATACAGGTGCCCAGTGGAGCTTGACAAACACAGGGATAATGGGGATGTGGGTCGATGTACAGGAGAGGCTGTGGTGTTCTGGATAAGGTAGTTTGTGGAGGGAGCAGGCAGCGATGAGCAATTGTCTAACACTGGAGGCACTGAAGACTTGGATTAGGGTCTGGACAAGGTGGTGGAGAAGGAAGCAGTATTTGGGAGGTGGATGGCAGTGACCTCGGTGACAAATCAGATGTGGGGTGGGAAGCTCAGCTCAGTGCCAAACAGAGCACCAAGGATTCAGGCCCACACGGTGGCATAGTGGTTAGCACTGTTGCCTCACAGCGCCAGAGACCCGGGTTCGAATCCGGCATCGGGTGACTGTCTGTGTGGAGTTTGCGCATTCTCCCCGTGTTTGCGTGGGTTTCCTCCGGGTGCTCCGGTTTCCTCCCACAGTCCAAAGATGTGCGGGTTAGGTTGATTGGCTATGATAAATTGACCCTTAGTGTTAGGGGGATTAAATACATGGGGTTACGGGGATAGGGTGGGATATGTGTTGGTGTAGGGGTTACAGGGATCGGGTGGGATATGTGTCGGTGCAGGCTCGATGGGCCGAAATGGCCTCTATCTGCACTGTGGGGTTTCTGTGATTCTGTGATAATCGGCATGGAGATGTTGCCGCGAAACAAAGAAGATGGATCTCCTTTTACCAACATTAAGCTGGCGGAAGGTACAACTTATTTGTTCCCCCTTCCTCCAGTGAAGACAGCTCTTGCCTGAAGAAATTGCCCCAAATCACCAGCTAGCAAACTGCACTAGTACTCAGCAGGAGATAGGGCACAAGTTGGGGCTCGGGAGGCTGGCATTTTTCTCATGATGAATATGCAAGAACCTAAGAATTAGGAGCAGGAGTAGGCCATACGGCCCCTTGAGCCTGCAATAAGACCATGGCTGATCTTCAACCTCAACTCCACTTTCCCACCCGATCCCCTTGATTCCTCGAGAGTCCAAAAATCTATCGATCAGCCTTGAATATACTCAAAGACTCAGCATTCACAGCCCTCGGGGGTAGAGAACTCCAAAGATTCACAACCCTCGGAGTGAAGAAATTCCTCCTCATCTCGGTCTTAAATGGCCGACCCCTTATTCAGAGACTGTGCCCCCTAGTTTTAGACTCTCCAGCCAGGGGAAACAACCTCTCAGCTTCTACCCTATCAAGCCATCCCAGAATCTTGTGTTTCAATGAGCTCACCTCTCATTCTTCTAAACTGCAGAGAGTATAAGCCCATTCTACTCAATCTCCCCTCATAGGACAGCCCTCTGATCCCAGCAATCAATCTAGTGAACCTTTGTTGCACCGCCTCCAAGGCAAGTATATCCTTCCTTAGGTAGAGACCAAAACTGTGCACAGTACTCCAGGTGTGGGCTCACCAAGGCCCTGTACAATTGGAGCAAGACTTCCTTACTCTTGGACTCCAACCCCCTTACATAAAGGCCAACATGTCATTTGCCTTCCTAACTGCTTGCAGTAATAGTGTGGAGGACGAATTCATGGAATGCATGCAAGACAGTTTTCTAGATCAGTATGTCGAGGAACCAACTAGGGAACAGGCTATTTTAGATCTAGTATTGTGCAATGAGAAAGGGGTAATTAATAACCTTGCAGTAAAGGGGCCCTTAGGAAAGAATGACCATAATGATAGAATTTTATATTAAGTTTGAAAGTGATGTAGTTAAATCCGAAACTAGGGTCTTAAATCTTCTAAACAAAGCAAACTACGTAGGTATGAGGGGCGAGTTGGCTAAGGTAGATGGGGAAACTAGATTAAAAAGGTATGACGGTAAACAAGCAATGGCTAGCATTTAAAGAATTAATACATAATTTACAACAAATCTTAAGGCACAAAAACCCCATGGAAAAGTGGTCCAACCGTGGCTAACAAGAGAAGTTAAAGATAGTATTAGATCAAAGGAAGAGGCTTATAATGCTGCCAAAAAGAGCAGCAAGCCTGAGGATTGGGAGAATTTTAGAATTCAGCAAAGGAGGACCAAGATAAAGAAAGGGAAAATAGAAGAGAGTAAACTGGCGAGACACATAAAAAGACTGTAGAAGCTCCTATAGGTATGTAAAAAGGAAAAGATTTGCGAAAGTAAATGTGGGTCCCTTACAGGCTGAGACAGGAGAAATTGTAATGGGGAATAAGGAAATGGCAGAGAAATTAAACAAATACTGTGTGTCTCTTCACTGAAGCAGCAGCAAAAAACCTTCGCACAATCCTGGAGAAATGCTAGGGAACCAAGGGTCTAGTGAGAAGGAGGAATTAAAGGAAATTAATATTAGTAAAAAATATAGTGCTGCAGAAATTAATGGGACTGAAAGCTGAAAAATCCCCAGGGCCTGATAATCTGCATCCCAGAGTACTAAAAGAGGTAGCCATGGAAATAGTGGATGCATTGGTTGTCATCTTCAAAAATTCTATAGATTATGGAACAGTTCCTGCAGATTGGATGGAGAGTGGCAAATGTAACCCCACGATTTAAAAAAGGGAGATAAAACAGGGAACTACAGACCAGCTAGCCTAACATCAATAGTAGGGAAAATGCTAGAGTCTATTATAAAGGATGTGATAAGAGGACATGGAGAAAATATCAATGGGATTAGATGAAATCAACATGGATTTATGAAAGAGAAATTGTGTTTGACAAACCTACTGGAGTTTTTTGAGGATGTAACTGGTAGAATAGATAAGGGAGAACCAGTGGATGTGGTGTATTTGGATTTTCAGAAGGCCTTTGATAAAGTCCCACATAAGAGTGCAAAATTAAAGCACATGGGATTGGGGGTAATATACTGGCATGAATTGAAAATTAGTTAATAGACAGGAACCAGAGAGTAGGAATAAATGGGTCCTTTTCAGGGTGGCAGGTGGTGACTAGTGGGGTACCAAAGGGATCAGTGCCTCAGCTATTCACAATCTATATCAATGATTTGGATGAGGGGACCAAATGTAATATATCCAGGTTTGCTGATGATACAAAGCTAGGTGGGAATGCAAGTTGTGAGGAGAATGCAAAGAGGCTTCAAGGGGGTATAGCCAGGCTAAGTGAGTGAGCAAGAACATGGCAAATGGAATATAATGTGGAGAAATGTGAAGTTATCCACGTTGGTAGGAAAAATAGAAAAGCGGAGTATTTTTTAAAATGGTGAGAGATTGGGAAATGTTGGTGTTCGGAGGGACCTGGGTGTTCTTGTACACAAATCACAAAGTTAACATGCAGGTACAGCAAGCAATGAGGAAAGCAAATGGTATGTTGGCCTTTATTACAAGAGGAGCCGAGTACAAGAGTAAAGAGGTTTTACTGCAATTATGCCGGGCTCTGGAGAGACCACACCTGGAGTATTGGGTAGTTTTGGTCTCCTTACCCAAGGAAGGATATACTTGCAATAGAGGTTCACCAGACTGATTCCTGGGACGGGGGGACTGTCCCATGAGGAGAGATGGAGTAGACTCGGCCTACATTCTCTAGAGTTTAGAAGAATGAGAGGTGATCTCATTGAAGCATACAAAATTCTTACCGGGCTTGACGGGGTAGATGTAGGGAGGAGGTTTCCCCTGGCTAGGGGCCACAGTCTCAGAATAAGGGGTCGACCATTTAAAACTGAGATGAGGAGAAATTTCTTCACTCAGAGGGTGGTGAATCTTTGGAATTCTCTACCCTAGAGGGCTCAATTGTTGAGTATATTCTAGACAGAGATCGAGAGTTTTGGATTTTGAGAGAATCAAGGGCTATGGGGATATTGCAGGAAAGTGGAGTTGAGGTAGATCAGCCATGATCTTATTGAATGGCCGAGCAGGCTCGAGGGGCCGAATGGCCGACTCCTGCTCCTATTTCTTATGTTCTTATGAAACATGTTAACTTTGTGTTTCGTGTAGGACACACAAATCCCTCTGAACACCAACATTTAATAGTTTCACACCATTTAAAAAATATTCTGGTTTTCTATTCTTCCTACCAAAGTGAATAACTTCACATTTCTCCACATTATATTTCATCTGCTACCTTATTGCCCACTCACTTAACCGGTCTATATTCCTTTGCAGGCTCTGTGCGTCATCCTCACAGCTTACTTTCCCACCTAGCTTTGCATTGCCAGCAACCTTGGATGTATTAGATGAAGGGAGCGAGTCTAAGTCCTTAATATAGATTGTAAATAGCTGAGGCCCAAGCACTGGTCCTTGCAGCACCCCACTAGTAATATCCTGCCAACCTGAAAATGACCAATTTATTCCGACTTAACTCCTTGTATAAATTATCTTCCATTCAACCCGGCACGAGCCCTGAACTCTCTTCTCTCTCCAGTTTCTCTCCAATCTCCTCTCTTGACCCAATTCCTGCTCCCTCGACCCTATTCCCATTAAACTGACCACCCAACTTCCTTTGCTGGCTCCCATGTTAGCTGACACTGTTAACTGTTCTCTCTCCTCAGGTACTGTCCCCCTCGCCTTCAAATCTCCTCAATAAAAAAAACCCTTGACCCCTCTGTCCTTGCAGACTACTGCCCCATCTCCAACCTCCCTTTCCTCTTCCAAATTCCTTGAACGTGTTGTCGCCTCCCAAATCCGTGCCCATCTTTCCCGGAACTCCATGTTTGAATCCCTCCAATCAGGTTTCCGCCCCTGCCACAGTACTGAAACGACACCTAGCTCTACCTCACTACCACTTCTCAACCTCTCCACGGTCACTAAATTGTCAGACTGCTTGTCCAACTTCCAGTACTGGATGAGCAGAAATGTTTTCCAATTAAACACTGGGAAAACCGAAGCCATTGTCTTCAGTCTCCGCCACAAAACCCGTTCCCTAGCCACCGACTCCATCCCTCTCCCTAGCATCTGTCCCGAGGCTGAACCACACTGTTTGCAGCTTTGGTGCCATATTTGACCCTGAAATGAGCTTCCGACCACATATCCGCACCATAACCAAGACCGCCCATTTCCACCTCCTCAGCATCGCCCGTCTCCGCCCCTGCCTCAGCTCATCCGCTGCTGAAACTCTCATCCATGCCTTTGTAACCTCGAGACTTGACTATTCCAACGCACTCCTGGCTGGCCTCCCACATTCTACCCTACGTAAACTGGAGGTCATCTAAAATTCTGCTGCCCGAGTTCTAACTCGCCGCAATGCTCGTTCACCCATCACCCCTGTGCCTACTGACCTATATTGGCTCCTGGTTAGACACCTCAATTTTAAAATTCTTATCCTCATTTTCAAATCACTCCATGGCCTCGCTCCTCCCTATCTAATCTCCTCCAGCCGCCTCCTTCCCCACCCTGAAATAGCTGCGCTCCTCCAATTCTGCCCTCAACCATTGGTGGCCGTGCCTTCAGCGGTCTGGGCCCCAAGCTCTGGAATTCCTTCCCTAAAACTCTCTGCCTCTACAGCTCTTTCCTCCTTTAAGACACTCCTTAAAACCTCCCTCTTTGACCAAGCATTTGGTCATCTGCCCTAATTTCTCCTTATGTGGCTTAGTGTCAATTTTTTTTGTCTTATAATACCGGTGAAGCACCTTGGGACATTTACTACATTAAAGGTACTATATAAATAGAAGTTGTTGTTGTTGTCGTTATTATCCACTATCCATGCTAACATATTACCTCCAACCCCATGAGCCCCTTGATTCACCGTTTAGTGGCCATGCTGAAGGTCAAACTATATTCTGGTCATAGAAACATAGAAGATAGGAGCAGGAGTAGGCTATTCGGCCCTTCGAGCCTGCTCCGCCACTCAATGAGATCATGGCTGATCATCCAAATTCAGTACCCTGTCCCTGCTTTCTCCCCATATCCCTTTAGCCTTAAGAAATATATCCAACTCTTTCTTGAATATACTTAATGAACTGGCCTCCACCGCCCTCTGTGGCAGAGAATTCCACAGGTTCACCACTCTCTGGGTGAAGAAATTCCTCCTCATTTCAGTCCTAAATCGCTTACCCCTTATCCTTAGACTATGACCCCTGGTTCTGGACTCCCCGGCCATCAGAAACATCCTTCCTGCATCTAGTCTGTCCAGGCCTGACAGAATTTTATAGGTTTCGATGAGATCCCCTCTCAATCATCTAAACGCCAGTGAGTAGAAGCCCAATCGACACAATCTCTCCTCATACATCATTCCTGCCATCCCAGGTATCAGCCTGGTGAATCTTCGCTGCACTCCTTCCATGGCAAGAACGTCCTTCCTCAGGTAAGGCGACCAAAACTGCACACAATACTCAAGGTGTGGTCTCACGAAGGTCCTGTACAACTGCAGCAAGACATCCTTGTTCTTGTACTCAAACCCTCTTGCTACAAAGGCCAGCATACCATTAGCCTTCTTAACCGCCTGCTGCACCTGCATGCTTACCTTCAGCGACTGGTGCACAAGAACACCCAGGTCTCTTTGCACTTCCCCTTCTCCCAATCTATTGCCATTCAAATAATAATCTGCCTTCCTGTTTTTGCCACCAAAGTGGATAACCTCACATTATAGTGCATTTGCCATGTTTCTGCCCAATCACCCAACCTGTCCAAATCGTACTGGAGTTTCACGACATCCTCCTCACAGCATACCCTCCCACCCAGCTTTGTGTCGTCTGCAAATCTGGAGATATTACATCCAATTCCCTCGTCCAGATCATTAATATATATTGTGAACAGCTGGGGTCCTAGGACCGATCCTTGCGGTACCCCACTAGTCACTGCCTGCCACTCGGAAAACGACCCGTTTATTCCAACTCTTTGCTTTCTGTCCGCCAACCAAGTCAATACCTTGCCCCCAATCCCATGTGCCTTAATTTTGCACGCTAATCTCTTATGCGGGACCTTATCGAAAGCCTTCTGAAAGTCCAATTACACCACATCCACTGGTTCTCCCTTATCTATTTTACCAGTTACATCCTCAAAAAATTCCAGTAGATTAGTCAAGCATGATTTACCTTTTGTAAATCCATGTTGACTTTGTCCGATCCAGTCACTGCTTTCCAAGTGCTCTGCTATTACATCTTTTATAATGGACTCCAGCATTTTCCCCACTACCTGATGTAAGAAAAAGGAGACTTACCATCAAGTAACTTTAAAGTAAGCTTTAAGTAACTTATAAACACACTATATACAAGAGAGGTCTTTACCATGCCTCTGGTAGAAGCCTCTTACAATACTGAACAGACCAGTATTTATACCAGTCCAACAGGAAGTGACATATGACAGGAAGTGAGGTATGTACACAGTTCATAGTTCACAGTTCATAGTTCACAGGAAGTGATGACATAACTTCCCGGAAGTTAGCATTTTTATCACATTCTTCCCTCCTGCAGGATTAGAAGGCTGTGGTCTACCTTTTGGTCCGCAGCCGCCGAACAAGGAAGAGTCGCACCCGTTTGGATTCCCGTCGTAGAGGGTCGCTGGTCCGCTTACATGCGGTTGGCCATTGGTCAGAGTCTGTGTGGCCTGGATTGCCCTGTGAAGGGTCGGGGAGATCATGGCTTCGAGTACGAGCCCCAATAGGTTCAAAATCGGACTGCCTCTGTTCAGAGGGAGGTGCAGAGCTGGTCTGTGGCGGATCAGTACTTTCATGCGCGGTACTGGGAGGGTCGCAACCTTGAGCACGGGGTTCTACCGGCACCAAGCTAGTTGGTGTCCGATCAGGATCCTGGAGAGGGGTACCCGATAGGTCCCAAGAGTTTCCTGGTGAAATGCCATCACCCGATGTCCCACTAGGTCCTGGTGGGCAGGGAGCCAGATCCCGTAATGATACGGTAGATTCTCGGCCGTCGGAATATCGTATGTTTGCATAGGTGGGGTTGGCATCGGTTAGTTCAACCTCGTCTACGAGAGGGTCATTTTTAGACGTCCGAACGTATCTTCGGAGTAATACAGGTCCAGGAGTAGTTAGCCATGACGGGAGTGATGTCCCATGAGATGAGCGACGCTGGAATCCAAAGAACCGCTCATGAGGTGTAGTATTTGTGGCTGTAGAAAGCAGGGACCGTATAGAGTGCAATGCATCCGGAAGCACTGTTTCCCATTGCTGGTCTGGTAGGCCCCGAGATCTTAAAGCGAGACGTACGGAATTCCAGATGATACCGTTATACCTCTCTACCTGCCCATTTCCGATGGGATGGTATGGTGTTGTTTTGCTTGTAGCAATTCCCCGTTCTGAGAGGTAGTCCTTGAGTTCCCTTGACATAAAGGATGGACCCCGATCTGAGTGAATATAAGCCGGCATGCCACAGAGAGAAAATACCTGCTCAAGGCAGCAGATTACTGTGGACGCCAGCATATTGGAGCAGGGGAAGGCAAACGGAAAACGTGAATATTCGTCGATCATGGTGAGCAAATATGTGTTCCGAGTTGAAGAGGGCACTGGGCCCTTAAAATCGATGCTAAGTCGTTGCATCGGTTGGGTTGCATGTATGAGTATACCAGCTGAGGGGCGGAAGAACTGAGGTTTTAATTCCGCACAAAGCCGGCATTCTGAGCATATTTTCTTTACATCTCCAGTGGAAAAAGGGAGATTCCGTGATCGTACGAAATGTAGCATGCGCGTAACGCCAGGATGACACAAACCATTGTGGACATCCATGAGAGTGGAGGATGACATAGTGGAGCAGAATGCCCGTGTGAGGGTGTCCGGGGCCACATTCTCCTTGCCAGGCCGATAGAGAATGGTATAACCAAAAGAGGCCAGTTCCATCCTCCAAAGTTGTATTTTATTATTCTTAATTTTGGTTCGTTTTCGATTATCGAGCATGAAGGCGACTGATCGTTGGTCCGTGATCAATGTAAAGTGCTGGCGAGCTAGAAAATGGTTCCACTTCCGTACTGCCTCTATGATGGCTGTGGCTTCTTTCTCAACCGGAGGATAATGTAGCTCGGCACCTTGTAAGGTCCTGGACATAAATGCTACAGGACGACCTTCCTGATTCAGAGTAGCCGAGATCGCCACCTCCGAGGCATCACATTCAACCACGAAAGGGAGATTCTCATCGATGGAGTGAAGAGCCGCTTTCTCCAACTGTTTTTTGAGAAGGTTAAAGGCTGCAACAGCCGCTGTTCCCAGTGGAAATGATCTAGCATGCAGCAAGGGTTGGATTTTGTCCGAAAAATGAGGAATCCATTTAGCGTAGTATGCAAACAGACCGAGAGCCCGACGTAAAGAAGCCGGATTCTTAGGTGACGGGAGCTCTTGGAGCGGGCGAAGTCTTTCTGGGTCTGGCTTAATGATACCATTGCCTACGCAGTAGCCAAGGATGTTGATGGTCGGTTGCGACTCAACAGATTTGGATTCATTCAGGGTCAAATTACGGCGATGGAGGGCATCCCGAAATTTTTGGAGGTTGGAGTCATGTTCCTGTTGATCGTGACCTGCAATGGTAATGTTATCAAGATAGGGAAAAGTGTCCCTTAGGTTTTCCTGCTTAACCAGGCCATCCATTGCCCGTTGAAAGGCAGCCACTCCATTAGTAACCCCGAATGGGAGGCGACGAAATTGGTACAGCCGTCCATTAGCCTCAAAGGCTGTGTACTGCTTATCTGAGACCTTCAAGGGTAACTGATGATAGGCACTTTTTAAATCGTAAGTTGAGAACACTTTGTATTCGGCCAGTTTATTAACCATATCATCAATGCGTGGCAATGGGTAGGCGTCCAAGTCGGTATATTGATTGATGGTTTGCGAATAATCGATGCATAGTCGCTGTTTGTGAGGTTTTAGAGGGTTCTTGACAATGACAACTTGAGCCCGCCAGGGCGACGAACATGGTTCAATGATATCCTCTGCTAGAAGTCGAGAGATTTCAGCCGCAATAAAAGATTGGTCTTCCTGATTAAAGCGCCGCGATTTCGTTATTATCGGTTGGCATTGAGGCGGAATACTGGCAAATAATGAGGGTTCATCAAGTGAAGCTGCTGATAATGCACAAAAAGGTAATTTAGATGGTATATTAGAAATAGTAAGTCCGGGTTTGGATCCACCAAACTCAATGGTGAGTTTCTTATGCTGTTTTTGGAAGTCCAGCCCTAAGAGGAGATCACTACATAAGTCTTTGAGCACCGAAAGTCGGGTGGAGGGATACATACGACCATGAAGTGTCATATCAACAACACAAAAGCCGGAGATTCTGGTATTAAGTGATGACTGGGCCATCGCAATTGCCTGGTCCGATGGGAAGACATGTAGTTTCAATTTCGCAACAATCTGTTCCTTAATGAAACTATCAGTACTTCCTGAGTCAATTAAGGCATCTAAGGTATGCCCTTTAATTGAAATTTTTGTGGCTGCCTGAGACAGGTTCTGTGGGCAAGCAGCTGTAATTGGTGTCGTTGCACAGAGAGTGGCTAAAACTCTCGGTGTGCTTCTTCGGGAGAGAGCTCGAGAGGAAGCTTGATAGGTCCTAGCTGGAGCATCTTGATAGGCCCTAATTGGGGCAGTTCGGTAGGTCTTAGCTGGATTGGCCCTCGTAGAGGCCCTTGATAGGCAAACTTTAGCAAAGTGTCCTTTTTTCCCGCAATAACTGCAGATTGCATTGCGAGCAGGGCAGGTTTTCCTAGGGTGAAAAGCATCTCCACAAAAGAAGCATTCCTTCCTAGATTGCCAAGAGGCTGCTAAAGTGGGGTCGTCCTCCTCTTCTTCATCAGAATTATCAGAATTAGATTCCCCCATGATAGGGTTCACCTGAGACCGCTTGAATTGTCTGGTTGCAGCTACAGCAGCAGATCGAGATCTGGGCAGCTGATAGAGGTCTGCATTTCTCTTTGCCAAATCCAGTGAACAAGCTAGGTCAAAAGCTTTTTGTAGCTCAAGTGTTTTACTTTCTAGTAGACGCTGGCGTATAAATGGAGAGGCAATCCCGCAGATGAAAGCATCACGAATCATTTCTTGGCGGTACAGCTCAGCTGAGGCTGCCTGAAAGTTACAATCTACGCTGAGCCTGCGAAGTTCTTGCAGGAATTCGTCAATTGATTCCCCTGGCCCTTGTCGGGCTGTGGCCAGTAGATGTCTAGCATAGACCTCATTTGGGGTCTTCGCATACAGTTTCTTAAGTGCCCGAATCACCTCTTCGTAATTATCCCAGTCATCAACATATTCGAACACTTTTGGGGTCACATAATTGACAAGTATCTTCAATTTAGCAGGAGCATCCACTTTACATTCATCCAGAAAATTCTCAAAAGTACGATACCAATGCTTCCATACCCTGCCAGCTGCTGGTGTATTCGGGTCCAAGTCCAGACGAATAGGTCTAAGGATTTTCTCCATGATGGGTGGTTCCCTGGATCCTTAACTTCCGAGTTTGTCTGAAGGTCTAGTATTTGTCAGTGTAAATACTAAGTTACTTAAATTGATGTAAGAAAAAGGAGACTTACCATCAAGTAACTTTAAAGTAAGCTTTAAGTAACTTATAAACACACTATATACAAGAGAGGTCTTTACCATGCCTCTGGTAGGAGCCTCTTACAATACTGAACAGACCAGTATTTATACCAGTCCAACAGGAAGTGACATATGACAGGAAGTGAGGTATGTACACAGTTCATAGTTCACAGTTCATAGTTCACAGGAAGTGATGACATAACTTCCCGGAAGTTAGCATTTTTATCACACTACCGATGTCAAGCTTGCCGGTCTATAATTCCCCGCCTTTTCTCTACCACCTTTTTTGAATAGTGGGGTAACATTAGCTACCCGCCAATCCATGGGTACCGTTCCAGAGTCTATCGAGTTCTGCAAGATGACCAGCAATGCATCTACTATTTCTAGGGCCACTTCCTTAAGTACCCTGGGATGTAGATTGTCAGGCCCTGGGGATTTATCGGCCTTCAGTCCCATCAATTTTCCTAACACCATTTCCCTACAAATACTGATTTCTTTCAGTTCCACCCTTTCATCAGACCCTATGTTCCCCGGCATCTCTGGGGGGTTATTTGTGAAGACAGAACCAAAATATGTATTTAGTTGATCTGCCATTTCTTTGTTCCCCATTATAAATTCCCCCGATTCTGACTGCAAGGGACCTACGCTTGACTTCACCAATCTTTTTCTCTTCACATATCTATAAAAGCTTTTACCATCAGTTTTTATGTACCCTGCAAGCTTACTCTCATATTCTATGTTTCCCTTTCTTAATTAATCCCTTTGTCCTCCTTTGTTGAATCCTAAACTGCTCCCAATCCTCAGGATTATTGCTTTTTCTGGCCAATTTATATGCCCTCTCCTTGGACCTTATGCTATCCCTAATTTCCCTTGTTAGCCACGGTTGGGTCACCTTTTTAATTTAATTTTTGTGCCAAACTGGGATGAACAAATTCTGTAGTTCATCCATTCGGTCTTTGAATGTTTGCCATTGCCTATCCACCGTCAACCCTTTGAGTGCCATTCCCCAATCAATCCTACCCAACTCGCTCCTCAGACCATCGTAGTTTCCTTTATTTAAATTGAGGACCCTTGTCTCTGAGTCAACTACTTCATTCTCCATCTTAATGAAGAATTCGATCATATTATGATCGCTCCGACCCAAGGGGCCTCGTACAACAAGATTGCTAATTAATCCTTTCTCGTTACATAATACCCAGTCTAAGATGGCCTGATCTCTGGTTGGTTCCTCGACATATTGGTCCAGGAAACCATCCCGTAAACACTCCAGGAATTCCTCCTCCACAGTATTGTTACTAATTTGGTTGGCCCAATCTATATGTAGATTAAAGTCACCCATGATGACTGCTGTGCCCTTATTGCACGCTTCTTTAATTTCCAATTTAATGCCATCCCCAACCTCCGCCTTACTGTTTGGAGGTCTATAAACCACTCCCACTAACGTTTTTTTCCCCTTAGTATTTCTCAATTCTACCCATACAGATTCCACCTCATCAGAGCTAATATCCTTCATTACAATTGTGTTAATCCCTTCTTTAACCAGTAATGCTACCCCACCTCCCTTTCCTTTTTGCCTATCTTTCCTGAATATCGAATACCCCTGGATGTTGAGTTCCCAGTCCTGGCCTTCCTTGAGCCACGTTTCCGTAATCCCAACCAAATCGTATTTGTTTACTTCTATTTGCGCAGCCAATTCATCCACTTTATTACAAATGCTCTTCGCATTAAGACTATACTCATCTACAGCGAGAGACATAGGCTGCCAACTAGAGATAGGACCCCCTCTAGACAAGGAGTCAACATGGACTCAAGTTCCGGGGTCACGATGGTGGGATTTCATATTGCCCATTTTAAGACACTTTAAAACTTCCATAGACAAGTATACTAAAGATCGACTAATTCACAATTGTATTATTAGGTCTGAACTTTGTACCCAAAGCTCCCTTCAATTTGTCCTTTTCCAGCTAAAGACAAAGTTTCAACCCAATCTGCTTGAGTCAACGATCCCAGACAGGAGATTACAACGACCATCAGAAGGGTCCTGGACTTCTACAAACAGGTGGCTGCAAATGAGGATTCTCACAAACCTTGATGACGGAGCGTGCACAGACCACCCAAAGTCAGCTATTTTCAGCTCCCCACGCAGGCCCAGCAGCAGGTTCTCTGGTTTGATGTCTCTGTGAATCACCTTCTTTAAATGACAATACTGCAATGCGTCTGCCCGCTCCAAAATGTACTGTAGTATTCAAACAAAAAATAGGTTCAGCATCACTCCACATTCTGCTCTTTAAAGACAAGAATGAACGCAGCGTCATCGACCTGAAACGTTAACTCTTGTCTCTCTCGCCACAGATGCTGCCTGACCTGCTGAGTGTTCCCAGCTTTTTCTGGTTTTATTTCAGATTTCCAGCATCCGCAGTATTTTGCTTTTGTAAGAATGAAATAACACTGCAGTCCAGAGGCACCATCAGGGCCACCGTATGGAAAAGAATTTATGGAAGGAGTTGAATTTGAGAGTCAGTAACTTGGTGACTAAAACACAGCATTAGAGAGAATGTAATGGGCTTCAATCAGAAGTTGTGTCCATGGAAGGGGACAATGCACGACTGGTAATCCAAACAGATTCCTCGCTCCATCATAACAGGCACATTCTCACCGTTACAAACTTTACTGATCCAACAAGCCAGTTAGACTTTGCAATTATATTTTGGGCACAATACACTCCACTCATCTTAATTCACATTTTTTTTTCAAGCATTAAATTCCCACTTTCCTATGCTATTTATGTTCCTCAATTTAAATTGGTAGTTAATCCAAGGATTTTAATCACAGAAAACACTTTGAATTATCAGGGATTGACAGTAGAATGAATGAGATCACCAATAAAGAATTGAAATTATAATTTAAAATCTCAATGACACAATGTGCTGTGTGGAGGAATTACAGAAATCCCAGTCAATTCAGCAGTTCAACAGGCCACCTCCAGTATTATCACCCGAACACACCACTCAGAATAAACAAACAGCCCTTTTCACAAACATCAAGGCAGCTGGGGAACTGGCCACATACTGCGGACAGTATTTATGTGACATGTTGAAGGAGGACCTTCAAACACGCTCAAAGACCCGCACTGCCTTGTCAGTGAACATGAAGGTAACCACAGCATTGAACTTCTTTGCAAGCGGGTCATTTCAAGCAAGCACCGGTGACATAAGCAACATCTCCAAGAATGCTGCGATGGTCTGCATTCACCAGGTCACAGATGCCATTTTCTGTAGGCTTTCAGAGTTCATTAAGTTTGACTTGTCCACTGGACATCAAAACATAGAAACATAGAAGATAGGGGCAGGAGTAGGCCCCTCGAGCCTGCTCCGCCATTCAATGAGATCATGGCTGATCATCCAAATTCAGTACCCTGTCCCTGCCTTCTCCCCATATCCCTTGATCCCTTTAGCCTTAAGAAATATATCCAACTCTTTTTTGAATATATTTAATGAACTGGCCTCCACCGCCCTCTGTGGCAGAGAATTCCACAGGTTCACCACTCTCTGGGTGAAGAAATTCCTCCTCATTTCAGTCCTAAATGGCTTACCCCTTATCCTTAGACTATGACCCCTGGTTCTGGACTCCCCGGCCATCATAAACATCCTTCCTGCATCTAGTTTGTCCAGGCCTGACAGAATTTTATAAGTTTCGATGAGATCCCTTCTCAATCTTCTAAACTCCAGTGAGTATAAGCCCAATCGACACAATCTCTCCTCATACGTCATTCCTGCCATCCCAGGTATCAGCCTGGTGAATCTTCGCTGCACTCCTTCCATGGCAAGAACGTCCTTCCTCAGGTAAGGCGACCAAAACTGCACACAGTACTCAAGGTGCGGTCTCACCAAGGCCCTGTACAACTGTAGCAAGACATCCTTGTTCCTGTACTCGAACCCTCTTGCTACGAAGGCCAACATACCATTTGCCTTCTTAACCGCCTGCTGCACCTGCATGCTTACCTTCAGCAACTGGTGCACAAGAACACCCAGGTCTCTTTGCACTTCCCCTTCTCCCAATCTATTGCCATTCAAATAATAATCTGCCTTCCTGTTTTTGCCACCAAAGTGGATAACCTCACATTTATCCACATTATAGTGCATTTGCCATGTTTCTGTCCAATCACCCAATCTGTCCAAATCGTACTGGAGTTTCACGACATCCTCCTCACAGCTTACCCTCCCACCCAGCTTTGTGTCGTCTGCAAATTTGGAGATATTACATCTAATTCCCTCGTCCAGATCATTAATATATATTGTGAACAGCTGGGGTCCTAGGACCGATCCTTGCGGTACCCCACTAGTCACTGCCTGCCACTCGGAAAACGACCCATTTATTCCAACTCTTTGCTTTCTGTCCGCCAACCAGTTCTCTATCCAAGTCAATACCTTGCCCCCAATCCCATGTGCCTTAATTTTGCACGTGAATCTCTTATGTGGGACCTTATCAAAAGCCTTCTGAAAGTCCAAATACACCACATCCACTGGTTCTCCCTTATCTATTTTACCAGTTACCTCCTCAAAAGGAGATGGCCCTTGCATTTCATCGCACTGCTGGATTCCCCAAAGTGATTGGGGCCGTCGATGGAACCTATATTGCATTGAAGGCACCAGTGGATGCACCTGTGACATACATCAACAGGAAGGGGCTTCATTCATTGAATGTAATGATAGTCTGTGATGCGCACCTCAGGATCCGAAACGTGAATGCAGCGCACCGGGGAAGTAATCATGACTCCTTTGTCCTCCGTAACTCAAACTTATATGACGCCCTCAGCAAATTGCCTCCAGGATCCGCATGGATATTGGGCGACAGGGGCTACCTGCCAAGACCATGGCTGATGACTCCCTACCACAAGACCAATAATGAGGCTCAGGAGAGATACAACCAGGCACACGTGCCCACATGGCAAGTGGTGGAGAGGACAATCGGAGTTCTGAAATCACGCTTCCGGTGCCTGGATAGGTCAGGGGGGACCTTGTAGTATTCTCACCAGAAAGTGACAAGGATTGTGATGGCCTGTTGTGCTTTGCATAACTTTGCCCTGCAGGAAGAACTGACCCTTAACACTGCCGAGGAGCTCCCTGCTGAAATGGAGGATATACGCGATGCCAATGTGCCTGTGGCCAGGCCTGATGGGGAGGAGCCAAGTGCTGCCAAAAGTAAGGCTGCTCGGGAACTGCTAGTAGCCAACACCTTCACGAGGTAGTGTAGCCTTGTACCTCCCCCTCCCCCAGCAAGGCAAAGAAAGGAGCAGACACAATTTTAAAGTGAAACAGTGAACTTTTATTGCAGCATCAAAGCCTTTTGAGGTTCAGTTTTGATGTAGATAGTTTATAACTTTTAAATGTTAACTAGCTATTTTCTACTTTTCAAAGATTCGTAAACATGAATAGTTTGGAAAAAACGTTGTAAACAGTTTAAAGTGACTTTTTTTGGTTTCTTAGTGCAATAAAGACATTCAAGATGGAAACTAGCTATTTTCTAAATTACAAACAGTTGTAAAAATATTTTTGCTAAAATAAAAGTTGAAATTTTTTTCAAACTGACTACAGGCTTTACTTTTTAAACGAAAAGGTTGCATATACTTTCAGTCACAAATATAATTTGCTAATTAAATAAAATGAATTTAAAAAATGCTTTCAGGGCTTTTAAAACTCTTTAAATTGCTTCAAATCTCTTTAAAACTATTTAAGATTCTTCCAATTCATGTAAAAGTATTTAAAAGTTTATAAAAGTTACCAAAAGATTCATAAAAATACAAAGAACCAACTTACCAGGCTGTTCCTGTATGTACCAAGGCTTTGGAGCTTGTGAAAAAGATTGGGGGCGTGTCCTATGCTAATGCGACCTCACAGGGCGGGTCTCCCTTACACTCCGCGCTGGACGCTCCGCGCAGGCTGCACTCATGGGCGGCGTCACGTAAGACGCTGCCCGGGAGTGCTCCTCAATAAAACGGAATTCCACGCGCACCGAGAGCACAACGGCTAGCGCGCTAGGTACGTGCAGATCGGGGGCTTGCACCCGCGGCAAGCCCCTGACCCGAATTTCTGGGCCATTGAATGCACAGCAGGCTCCAGGGGCCGTATGGCCTACTCCCCTACTGCTACACAAAGGCAAGGGGGTCAAGAGAGAGTGGGGGGGGGGAAGAAACACAGCCTGCTGGAGGGGCACCAGGACTCAGCACCACAGACCAGAGACAAGGTGCATAGAAAACCAGGAGGGACAAACAGCAACAGGACAAAGAATAGTGTAAAAATAGTCGCAATTAGATGGAGGAAAAAATCAAAGCCGACTAGCATGCTGAGGGGTAGGGGAGGAGGAGTGGGGGGGAGGGGGAGGAGGAGTGGGGGGGACTGTTGTGTCTGTACTTTCTACCTAGACACAATTAGGACTCAGAACCCAGAGATTCAAACATGAGGCTAACTTTATTCAAAAGGAAGGTTCTGGAGAGAACAGAACAAAGAACAAAAACCCAACCATTTATCTGCTGTGACAGCGCCACCGCAGGTGGGAGGAGAACACATAATACATAACATATTCCTCCCCTCTTATATGAAATGTCCACATTATTCCTCAACGGGTAAGTTACTTTCAATGCACTCAACTAACCAAGGGTAGAGGTAGACTGCCTCAAACCCTGACTTTACCCTGGGGTTTATTCTGCCCCAGTTTTGTGGGTAAGTCACTAAGCCTACAGATCGAAGCATCTTGGAGGCCGCCGCTCTCTGACAGGATACCGGCGGTCATCGCTGGCTTCCACAGCAGTAGGCATTGACACAGGCCTAGATAGAGAAGGTGCCTGTGTCAGTCGGAAGTCAGGAGTTTGCACGGGTGCAACAGTCTCTTTCACCTGTGTTGGAGCAGAGCACTGTGGCAAAGGATGCTGGTTTGCGGTACCATCCGGAAACAGTTCAGGCCAACCAGCCGTTGGAGCCTCTGTGGCTGTCTCTGCTCCTAGCAACAGTTGATCTGTGTGTCTTCTCCAGACGACGTCCTCAGCAGTCTCAACCGTGTAAGACACAGGGCCCGTCTGCGCGATCACCGTAGCAGGAACCCATTTCGGTCCAGTGTTGTCGTTTCGAGTTAGGACGTGCTCTCCAGGATGAAACCGTCTCTCCTTGGCTCTTTTCTCTCTCCTTTCAACTTGAGCTTGTTGTTGACGTTCGACAACCTGCTCTGCCCTTGGAGGTTTGAGTAAGTTAAAACTTGTCCGCAACTGCCTCTTCATCATGAGCGAAGCGGGGGAAGTTTTGGTTGTGGCATGCGGCTCGTTCCTGTAGGACAACAGGAAGCTGTTCAGACGTTGGTGGATTGAGCCCTGACCTTGCGATGCCTTCAAGGCGTGCTTCAAAGTTTGCATGAACCTTTCTGCCAGGCCGTTAGTAGAGGGATGATGTGTTGGACACCATTCACTTGCAGGGAGGTTGCAAACTCCTGTGATACAAATTGTGGACCGTTGTCACTTACGAGTTGTTCCGGTGAGCCATAACGGCTGAACATCTCACCAAGTTTCTCAATTGTTTTCTCTGCCGTGGTAGACCTCATAACAGCGACCTCCGGCCACTTGCTACGAGCGTCCACAACCACCATAAACATCATCTCTTCGAAAGGACCGGCGAAGTCCACATGTACTCGCTGCCACACTTCTTCAGGCCAATCCCAGGGGTGTAGGGTTGCCAGCTGTGGAACATTCTGGACCCTTTGACATGGGGAACATGTTTTGGCTTTCTTCTCAATATTTCCATCGAGACCCGGCCACCAGAAGTAGCTTCTTGCCATTTCCTTCATCCGAACCATCCCACTGTGGCCTGTATGAAGTTGTTGCAGTATAGGTTCCCTCAGAGGTGGCGGAATGATGACACGGCGTCCCCAGAGAAGACAACCTGCCTGGACGGAGAGCTCATTTCTTTTTGAAACGTAAGGTTTCAAACTAGGAGAATCTCCTATAGCTCTCCCTCGAATGACATCGTCCATGACCTCAGACAAGACTGGATCGTTGCGGGTGTACCTTCGCACCTGAACTGCAGTGACAGGTGCTCCCTCCACTTGTCTAAAGTAGAAGATGTCTATCTGATGAGGCTCTGGGGGAGTAACAGGCAAGGGCAGCCTCGAGAAACCGTCTGCGTTGCCGTGCAAGTCTGATTTGCGATATTTGATGTCGTATGTGTGTCCTGACAACAGTAAAGCCCACCTTTGCATCCTGCTTGCAGCAAGAGACGGAATTCCAGTGTGGGGCCCGAAGATTGAAGTCAATGGACGATGGTCCGTCAGGAGTGCGAACCTTCTCCCAAACAGCAACTGATGAAATTTTCGAATTCCAAAAACGATTCCCAAGACCTCGCGCTCAATCTGTGCATAGTTACTCTCGGCCTTGTTCAAGGTCCGTGATGCGAAGGTGATAGGTTTCTCTTCAGGCAGCACGGTGGCATAGTGGTCAGCACTGTTGCCTCACAGCGCCAGAGACCCGGGTTCAAATCCGGCCTCGGGCGACTGTCTGTGTGGAGTTTGCACATTCTCCCCGTGTTTTCTCCGGCTGCTCCGGTTTCCTCCCACAGTCCAAAGATGTGCGGGTTAGGTTGATTGGCTATGATAAATTGACCCTTAGTGTTAGGGGGATTAAATACGTGGGGTTACAGGGATAGGGTGGGATATGTGTTGGTGTAGGGGTTACGGGGATCGGGTGGGATATGTGTCGGTGCAGGCTCGATGGGCCGAAATGGCCTCTATCTGCACTGTGGGGTTTCTGTGATTCACCAGAAGGCATGATGTGGGATATGACTGCTCCCACACCATATGGTGATGCATCACATGCTAGCTGCACGGGTAGCTTTGGGTCAAAGTGTGTCAGGACCTCCGATTTCAGCAATGCTTTCTTTGCTTGGGCGAAAGCTTTGTTGCACAGTTCAGCCCATTTCCATGTTTTGCCTTGACATAGCAACTGATGTAGCGGCTTCAGCAATGTTGCTAAGTCTGGAATAAACTTTCCATAGTAGTTAAGTAGCCCCAGGAATGAATGTAACTGGCTCACATTCTGGGGTGCTGGGGCCTCCACGATCGCCTTGACCTTTGACGGCACCTTATGCAGGCCAGTAGCGTCAATCACATGCCCCAGGTACTCAACTGAAGACTGAAAGAATTCACATTTGTCCTTACGAACTCCGAGTCCGTACTCTTTCAGTCGCTGTAGTGTCGCATCCAAGTTCAGAAGATGATCCTCCTCATTTGTCCCAGTGACAAGGATGTCGTCCAGGTAGCACTGGACTCCTGGCAGTCCACTCAAAATCTGATCCATTGCCCTTTGGAATAGAGCAGGGGCCGACGTCATTCCAAACGGAAGGCGGCAGTACCTGTATAGCCCCTTGTGTGTCACAATTGTCAGCAACTCCTTTGATTTGTCATTGACATGCATTTGTAGATAAGCCTGGCATAAGTCTATTTTGCTGAACTTTTGCCCTCCGGCCAGGCCCGTAAAAAGATCACCAATGAGGGGAAGAGGGTACTGTTCCGCAGACAGCACCGAGTTAATAGTCACTTTAAATTCCCCGCAGATTCGAATAGATCCATCCTTTTTCAGGACAGGAACAATGGGTGTGGCCCATTTGCTCACGCTCACAGGCTCCAGGACTCCATTCTCGACTAAGGCCTCCAAGTTAGCCTCAACTTTTGTCCTAATTGCATAGGGTACAGGTTGGGCCTTGTGAAACTTCGGCTTGCTGTCAGGTTTAATGTTCAGTCTCACGCTGATCTTTTTCATGCTCCCAAGTTCACCATTGAAGAGTTCTGCATGTTTGTTTAAAACTGCAGTCAGACCTGACTCCCCTTTTGACATCATGCAGACTGCAGGCCAGTCCAGCGTGATTTTCTCTAGCCACGCACGTCCCAGTAGAGATGGGTAATTTCCCTTTACCACATTTAGTGGCAATTTCGCAGCCTGTCCGTTCAATTTAACTGTCACCTCAATGGCGCCTCTCATAGCCACAGGTTCGCCGGTATATGTCTTTAGCACAATGTTTGTTGGCTGAAGGGTAAGATGCTTTAGCATTTTGTTGTAGACAGTGTCTGAAACAAGGGACACAGCCACGCCTGCGTCCACCTCCATCCGCACTGATTGTCCCTCCACCAGTGGTGACACCCAGTAGCTATTTGGACCACCTGCAACCGTCAGTATGTGCACCTCTTCCTCCTCAGAGATGTCGCTCCCCTCTGTTTTGCTTGTTCCATCATACTGCACTGAATGAACACTCTTTTTCTTCTCTTGTCCAAATACAGACATTTTGCTTTCATGCTTCCCAGCTCTGTCTGTTCTTTTTTTTACCTCTACCTTTACCTTTCAGCGTCTGTAGGTGTCCATCGCGTTCTTCCTCATCTGAGCAGACGCCCTCGTAAGAACGGGATATGACGCTCGACTCGTCGATCGACAGTTCCGACGGGCCACAGCAAAAAATGGTATAGATCTCCTCAGAAGACAAACACGGTGTAATGAAATGCGTTTGGCTTGCCTGTATTCGTTTTGCACTCATGTATATTACCCTCCCCCACACGGTGTATAGTTTCACTTCCTCGCCCATAGCAACCAAAAGTAGACGGTACAGTCTGGAAGACAGACACTTTATCAAGGCGGAAGTGGACAGACTCCTGCGGGAAGGCATTATTGAATGCAGTACCAGTCCGTGGCGTGCCCAAGTAGTCATAGTTAAAAATAGCGAAAAGAAACGGATGGTAATTGACTACAGCCAGACTGTTAATATTTATACCCAGCTGGATGCCTACCCTTTACCCCGCATATCAGAAATGGTCAACCAGATCGCGCAATACCGAGTCTTCTCGACTATCGACCTCAAATCCGCGTATCACCAGCTCCCCATTAGAACGGAGGACCACCCATACACCGCCTTTGAGGCGAACGGACGCCTCTACCATTTTCTCAGAGTGCCCTTCGGGGTAACAAATGGGGTCTCGGTCTTCCAACGTGAGATGGACCGCATGGTTGACGAGAATAAACTACAAGCTACCTACCCCTATCTGGACAATGTCACTATCTGCGGGCACAACCAGCAAGACCACGATCTAAATCTTGCGAGATTTTTAAAAACTGCCCTAAAGCTGAATCTAACCTACAACGAAGACAAATGTGTCTTCAACACAACCCGTCTCTGTATCCTCGGCTGTGTGGTGGAAGATGGGGTAATTGGACCGGACCCTGACCGATTACGCCCCCTAAAGGAACTGCCCCTGCCACACAATCCCAAAGCTTTAAAAAGGTGCCTGGGATTTTTTTCGTATTATGCCCAATGGGTGCCCAATTACTCTGATAAGGCCCGACCCCTCATTAAATCGACGTCCTTCCCACTATCAGCTGAAACTTGGGAGGCTTTCACCAGTATCAAACAGGACATTGAAAGGGTTGCACTATGTGCAGTGGACGAAAGCATTCCCTTTCAAGTCGAAAGCGATGCGTCAGACTTTGCTTTAGCTGTGACCCTCAATCAGGCTGGGAGACCTGTGGCCTTCTTCTCCCGAACCCTTCAGGGACCTGAAATCAGGCACTCTTCTGTCGAGAAGGAGGCACAGGCTATAGTGGAGGCAGTGCGGCACTGGAGACACTACCTAGCCGGCAAACGTTTCACCCTGCTCACCGACCAGCGGTCGGTGGCTTTCATGTTTAATAACAAACAAAGGGGGAAAATCAAGAATGACAAAATACTCAGGTGGAGGATCGAACTATCCACGTTCGACGATGATATTATGTACAGGCCGGGAGCCCTTAATGAACCCCCAGACGCCCTATCGCGGGGAATGTGTGCCAGCATTCATACGGACAAATTACAGGGTCTCCACAACGACCTCTGTCACCCAGGGGTCACCCGACTATACCATTTTATAAAGTCCCGCAATCTGCCCCACTCCATCGAGGAGGTCAGGGCAATGACCAGAGCCTGCCGCATCTGTGCGGAATGCAAGCCTCGTTTCTACAGGCCTGACCGTGCACACCTTATCAAAGCCACACGGCCATTCGAGCGCCTAAGCCTGGACTTCAAGGGACCCCTTCCCTCTGCCGACCGTAATGTATACTTCCTCAATATCATCGATGAATATTCCCGCTTCCCCTTCGCCATTCCCTGCCCAGACATGACCAGTGCCACGGTCATCAAGTGTCTCGGTAATCTATTCTGCATGTTTGGCATGCCGAACTACATACACAGCGATAGGGGGACGTCATTTATGAGTGACGAACTGCGCCAGTTCTTGCTCTCAAAGGGGATAGCCACTAGCAGAACCACTAGCTACAACCCCCGGGGTAATGGGCAAGTGGAAAGGGAGAATGCTACTGTTTGGAAGGCTGTCACGTTAGCCTTAAAGTCAAAAGGCCTTCCGACCTCCCGTTGGCAGGAAGTCCTCCCAGACGTGCTCCACTCCATAAGGTCTCTGTTATGTACAGCCACTAACGCTACCCCTCACGAAAAGATGTTCGTTTTCCCCCGGAAATCTACCCGCGTGGCTGACGTCTCCGGGGACAGTACTATTGCGGAAGCACGTGAGAGGCCATAAAACGGACCCCCTTGTGGAAAAGGTACAGCTCCTCCATGCAAACCCTCAGTACGCCTATATCGAATACTCTGACGGGCGAGAGGACACTGTTTCCATAAAAGACCTCGCTCCCTCGGGGAGCGGAGAGAACGATGAGAGACTACCCGAGGAAGACCTACACCAAAAAGAGACAGGACGCCCAGAGGTATCAATACCCAACTTTAACCTGGAGGACACGGCAGATAACCTGGAAGACACTGCGGAGGCCCGGACAGCGGAGGAACCAGAATCCACTCCCCTAGAGGCACCCCAACCGGCTTTGCGCCGATCACTGAGAACCGCAAAACCTCCTGACAGACTCACTTATACCAACTTTTAAGAAACATCACCCCGATGGACTAAATCTAAAGAAGGGGTGAATGTAATGAAATATGTTTGGCTTGCCTGTATTCGTTTTGCACTCATGTATATTACCCTCCCCCACACGGTGTATAGTTTCACTTCCTCTTTCCTGACTAACCTGGAATGTTCCAGGTCTTGGCTCTTGGCTCCGCCCCTGACTTCTCTTACATAAAGATCCCAGGATCTGTATGACTCATTCCTGCGAGCCAGTCAGTGTGTTGAGATGTTAGCTCTGATCTTAGTGATTAAAAGCCAACTTGTTAAAGCCTATAACTTCTAGTTTTGTGGTTATTGAAGGCACATCACACGGGACACAACCAACAGAGTACCCTTCATCGCCCAGAGCAGAAAAACTACGCCATGTTCTTCGCAGCCTTCAACATGTCCTCGATGACGACGAACACCTCGCTAAGGCCATCCCCACGCCTCCACTACTCGCCTTCAAACAGCCGCCTAACCTCAAACAGACTATCGTTCGCAGCAAATTACCCAGCTTTCAGGAGAACAGCGACCACGACACCACACAACCCTGCCACAGCAACCTCTGCAAGACATGCCAGATCATCAACACAGATACCATCATCACACATGAGGACACCACCCACCAGGTACATGGTACATACTCATGTGACTCGGCCAATGTTGTCTACCTCATACGTTGTAGGAAAGGATGCCCCGGAGCATGGTACATCGGCAAAACCATGCAGACACTGCGACAATGGATGAACGGACACCGCGCAACAATCGCCAGGCAGGAGTGTTCCCTCCCAGTCGGGGAACACTTCAGCAGTCAAGGACATTCAGCCTCCGATCTTCGGGTAAGCATTCTCCAAGGCGGCCTTTGAGACACATGACAATGCAAAATCATCGAGCAGAAACTGATAGCCAAGGTCCGCACCCATGAGGACGGCCTGATCCGGGATCTTGGGTTCATGTCACGCTACATGTAACCCCACCTGACGTAGGGTCATCCAGACTCGAGTCGTCGTTGGCTTGTTCTCTCTACACAGATGCGGCTGGACCTGCTGTGATTTCCAGCAAAAAAAATGGTTTTTTGTCGTTTTTTTTGTTTTTCACACAGACCCCAGCATCTGCAACATTTGACCCCTTGTGACCCCACCTCATTGTTCTTTGATGTAATGTTTTCCTGACTGACCTGTTTGGACACCATTCACACCTTTGATTGCTGTGATTCTCTCTCTGCCGAGGTGTGATAAATGGCAGTTAGAAAGATTACCTTTAAACATCTGACATTATTCTCTGACTACATAAGCTGTGTCTTTATGCATCTCTCCACTTCACCTGACAAAGGAGCAGCGCTCCGAAAGCTTGTGACTTCAAATAAAGCTGTTGGACTATAACCTGGTCACAGAATCACAGAATCTACAGTGCAGATAGAGGCCATTTCAGCCCATCGAACATATCCCACCCTATCCCCGTAACCCCACGTATTTAATCCCCTAACACTAAGGGTCAATTTATCATAGCCAAATCAACCTAACCTGCACATCTTTGGACTGTGGGAGGAAACCGGAGCACCCGGAGGAAACCCACGCAGACACAGGGAGAATGTGCAAACTCCACACAGACAGTCGCCCGAAGCCAGATTTGAACCTGGGTCCCTGGTGCTGTGAGGCAATAGTGCTAACCACTATGCCACCGTGCCGTGTTGTGTGACTTCTTACATTTGTCCACCCCAGTCCAACTCCGGCATCTCCACACCATGGCCCTTATCCTTAGACTGTGACCCCTGGTTCTGGACTCTCTGACCATCAGGAACATCCTTCCAGCATCTAGTCTGTCTAGTCCTGTTAGAATTTTCTAAGTTTCGATGAGATCCCCTCTCATTCTTCTAAACTCCAGTGCGTACAAGCCCAGTCGACCCAATCTCTCCTCATACGTCATTCCTGCCATCCCAGGTATCAGCCTGGTGAATCTTCGCTGCACTCCTTCCATGGCAAGAACATCCTTCCGCAGATAAGACGACCAAAACTGCACACAATACTCAAGATGTGGCCTCACCAAGGCCCTGTACAACTGTAGCAAGACATATTTGCTCCTGTACTCGAATCCTCTCGCTACGAAGGCCAACATACCATTTGCCTTCTTAACCGCCTGCTGCACCTGCATGCTTACCTTCAGCGACTGGTGCACAAGGACACCCAGGTCTCTTTGCACTTCCCCTTCTCCCAATCTATTGCCATTTAGATAATAATCTGCCTTCCTGTTTTTGACACCAAAGTGGATAACCTCGCATTTATCCACGTTATATTGCATCTGCTATGCTTCTGCCCAATCACCCAACCTGTCCAAATCATACTGGAGTTTCTCGGCATCCTCCTCACAGCACACACGCCCACCCAGCTTTGTGTCGTCTGCAAACTTGGAGATATTACATCTAGTTCCCTCGCCCAGATCATTAATATATATTGTGAATAGCTGGGGTCCAAGGACCGATCCCTGCGGTACCCCACTAGTCACTGCCTGCCACTCGGAAAAAGAGCCGTTTATTCCAACTCTTTGCTTTCTATCTGCCAACCAGTTCTCTATCCAAGTCAATACCTTGCCCCCAAACCCATGTGCCTTAATTTTATACGCTAATCTCTTATGCGGGACCTTATCGAAAGCCTTTTGAAAATCCAAGTACACCACAACCACTGGTTCTCCCTTATCTATTTTACCAGTTACATCCTCAAAAAATTCCAGTAGATTAGTCAAGCGTGATTTACCTTTTGTAAAGCCATGTTGACTTTGTCCGATCCGGTCACTTTTTTCCAAGTGCTCTGCTATTACATTCTTTATAATGGACTCTAGCATTTCCCCCACTACCGATGTCAGGCTTACCGGTCTGTAATTCCCCCGTTTTCTCTCTACCACCCTTTTTGAACAGTGGGGTAACATTAGCTACCCACCAATCCATGGGTACTGTTCTAGAGTCTATCGAATTTTGGAAGACGACCAGCAATGCATCTACTATTTCCAGGGCCACTTCCTTAAGTACCCTAGGATGTAGATTATCAGGCCCTGGAGATTTATCAGCCCTCAATCCCATCAATTTCCCTAACACCATTTCCCTACAAATACTGATTTCTATCAGTTCCTCCCTTTCATTAGACCCTATGTTCCCCAACATCTCTGGGAGGTTATTTGTGTCCTCCTTTGTGAAGACAGAACCAAAGTATGTATTTAATTGGTCTGCCATTTCTTTGTTCCCCATTATAAATTCCCCTGATTCTGACTGCAAGGGACCTACGCTTGACTTCACCAATCTTTTTCTCTTCATATATCTATAAAAGCTTTTACAGTCAGTTTTTATGTTCCCTGAAAGCTTACTCTCATACTCTATTTTCCCCCTCTTAATTAATTCCTTTGTCCTCCTTTGTTGGATCCTAAACTGCTCCCAATCCTCAGGTTTACTGCTTTTTCTGGCCAATTTATATGTCCTCTCCTTGGATCTTATGCTATCCCTAATGTCCCTTGTTAGCCACAGTTGAGTCACCTTTTTTGTTTTATTTTTATGCCAAACTGGGATGAACAAATTCTGTAGTTCATCCATGCGATCTTTGAATGTTTGCCATTGCCCATCCACCGTCAACCCTTTGAGTGACAAAGAGTGATGGGGGGAAAAGAGAGAGAGTGATTGGGGGGGAGAAAGAGAGAGAGTGATTGGGGGGGGAAGAGAGAGAGGGAGTGATGGGGTGGGGAAGAGAGAGAGGGAGTGATGGGGGAGAGTAAAGGAGTCATGGGGCGAGTGAGTGGTGAAGCAAAGGTACTTTTGAAGCTTGAGGCAAGACATTGAAGGGTAGGGCTTGTAGTTTGTTTGTGTGGGAGGCAGAGCGGCAAGAGAGAGAATAAAGTAGGGAAGGACGGGAAAGGAAAAAGATGTAAATTCTTCTGTGCTGTCTAATTGTCCACCAGCATTCGTGACTGGATGTGGCAGGACTGCAGAGCTTTGATCTGATCCTGCAACAGGACATAGAAAGGCTAGCAGAATGGGCAGACAAGTGGCAGATGGAATTTAATACAGAGAAGTGTGAGGTGATGCATCTTGGCAGAAGGAACAGGGAGAGGCAATATACACTTAATGGCACAGTTTTAAAAAGTGTGCAGGGACAGAGGAACCTGGGAGTTAAGGTGCATAAGTCCCTGAAGTTGGCAGGACATATTGAGAGAGTGGTTAGCAACGCATATGGGATCTTGGGCTTCATAAATAGAGGTATTGAGTACAAAAGTAGAGAAGTTATGCAGAACCTTTATAAAGCGCTGGTTAGGCCACAACTGGAGAATTGCGTCCAGTTCTGGTCACCACACTTTAGGAAGGATGTGAAGGCCCTTGAGAGGGTGCAGAGGAGATTTACCAGAACGGTTCCAGGGATGGGGGATCTTAGCTACAAGGACAGGTTGGAAAAGCTGGATTTATTTTCATTAGAGCAAAGTAGGTTTAGGGGTGATTTGATAGAGGTGTACAAGATTATGACGGGTTTGGATAGGCTAGACCGTGAAAGGCTGCTCCCACTAGTTGTTGGTACAAGGACTAGGGGACACAGATTTAAGGTTTTGGGCAAGAGAAACAGGGGGGGTGTGAGGAAAAGCTTTTTTACGCAGCGAGTGGTGAGGACCTGGAACGTCCTGCTGACGGGAGTGGTGGAAGCCGAGACACTCAATGTTTTCAAGGGGAGACTGGATAGGTATTTGAGGGAAATTATCTTGCAGGATTACAGGGATAGAGCGGGGGAATGGGACTGACACTGACTGGATTGTTCTGTAGAGACCTGGCGTGGACTCGATGGGCCGAATGGACTCCTTCTGTGCCGTTATGACTATGATCCATTGGTTGTGGGATCACTTAGCTCCGTCTATAGCATGTTGCTTCTGCTGTTTAGCATGTGTATAGTCCAGTGTTGTAGCTTCACTAGGTTGGCACCTCATTTTTAGGTATGCCTGGTGCAGTTCCAGGCACATTCTTCTGCACTCCTCATTGAACTAGAGTTGGCCACTTGGCTTGATGGTAAAAGTAGAGTGAGGGATATGCCAGGCCATGAGATTACAGAATGTGGTGGAATACAATTCTGCTGCTGCCCCACAGTGAGTCATAGTCATAGAGTTATAGAGCACAGAAAAAGGCCCTTCAGCCCATCGAGTCTGCGCCAGCCATCAAGCACTATCTATTCTAATCCCATTTTGCAGCACTTGGTCCGTAGCCTTGTATGCTATGGCGTTTCAAGTGCTCATCTAAATGCTTCTTGAATGTTGTGAGGGTTCCTGCCTCTACCACTCTTTCAGGCATTTAGTTCCAGATCTGGGTGAAAAAGCTTTTCCTCAAATCCCCTCTAAACCTCCTGCCCCTTACCTTGAAACTATGCCCCCTGGTTATTGACGACTCTACTAAGGGGAAAAGTTCCTTTCTATCTACCCTATCTATGCCCCTCATAATTTTGTACACCTCAATCAGGACCCCCCTCAACCTTCTCTGCTCTAAGGAAAACAACCCCAGCCTGTCCAGTCTCTCTTCATAGCTGAAACGCTCCAGCCCAGGTAACATCCTGGTGAATCTCCTCTGCACCCTCTCTAATGCAATCACATCCTTCCTATAGTGTGGCAACCAGAACTGCACACAGTATTCCAGCTGTGGCCTAACCAGCATTTTGTACAGCTCCATCATAACCTTCCTGCTCTTATATTCTATGCCTCGGCTAATGAAGGCAAGTATCCCATATGCCTTCTTAACCACCTTATCTACCTGTCCTGCTGCCTTCAGGGATCTATGTACATGCACACCAAGGTCCCTCTGTTCTTCCTAGGGTCTTACCATTCATTGTGTATTCCCTTGCCTTGTTAGTCCTCCCAAACTGCATCACCTCACACTTTTCAGGGTTAAATTCCATTTGCCACTGTTCTGCCCATCTGACCAACCCGTCTATATTGTCCTGTAGCCTGAGGCTTCCCTCCTCGCTATTTACCAGTCCACCAATTTTCATGTCATCTGCAAACTTACTAATCATACCTCCTACATTCATATCTAAATCATTAATGTACACTACAAACAGCAAGGGACCCAGCACCGATCCCTGCGGTACACCACTGGACACAGGCTTCCAGTCACATAAATAACCTTTGACCATCACCCTCTGCCTCCTGCCACTAAGCCAATTTTGGATCCAATGTGCCAAATTGCCCTGGATCCCATGGGTTCTTACCTTCTTGACCAGTCTCCCATGTGGGACATTTGTCAAAGGCCTTGCTGAAGTCCATGTAGGCTACATCAACTGCACTACCCTCGTCCACACACCTAGTCACCTCCTCGAAAAATTCAATCAAATTGGTTAAACATGCTCGCCCTCTGACAAAGCTATGCTAACTATCCTTGATTAATCCTTGCCTCTCCAATTGGGACTAATTCTGTCCCTCAGAATTTTTTCCAATAATTTCCCTACCACTGATGTTAGGCTCACTGGCCTGTAATTCCCTGGTTTATCCCTACTACCCTTCTTGAATAATGCCTCAAGGATGCCCAGTTTTGAGCTGCTGGATCTGTTCTGAATCTATCCCATTTAGCACGGTGGTAGTGCCACACAACACGATGGAGGGTGTCCTCAGTGTGAAGACGGGACTTCGTCTCCACAGTGACTGTGCGGTGGTCAGTGCTACCAATGCTGTCATGGACAGATGCATCTGCGACAGGTAGATTGGTGAGGACGAGGTCAAGTAGGTTATTTCCTCATGTTGGTGTTCTCACCACCTGTCGCAGGCCCACTCTGGCAACTATGTCCTTCAGGAATCGGCCAGCTTAGTCAGTAGTGGTACTACCGAGCCACTCTTGGTGATGGACATTGCAGTCCCCCATCCGGAGTACGTTCTGTGCCCTTCCTACCCTCAGATGAAACCTGTTACATTGCTAACTTTTTCCAGTTCTGACAAAAGGCCATTGACCTGAAACGTTAACTCGTCTCTCCACAGGTGCGACCTGGCCTGCAGCATTTTCTTTTTTCATTCCCCATGCCTCTACTTGAGAAATGGATGCGATGCAACACCCTCAGCCCTACTGTATGACCTCCTATGAGTTAGGCACATTTTATCCAGTTTCATGAACAAGACAACCTGATGTACCGTATAAAAGCATTTATTCAGACACGTAAAAGTATATATAAAGTACACAAAATTACAAATCAATCTACTTTTTAAAAAAGGATCTTACTCATTTTCTTGTATACTTTGGGTCAAATGTCTAAATATTACTTTAAAAAAATATCGGGGGTTAATTTGAACCTAACCCATCCAGTGGGAAACTGATCTCAATGGAGAGTAAACTTGAGTAAAACCGGTGTTTGGCCTGATCCCCACCAAGTGCGTTAGGTTAAAATTACTCTTTTTTTGCATGGCATTTACAGGATTGGAACTGAATATTTACAGAAGCTATCACATTCACTTTCCATAAATCAAAATAACAGCTGTGGGGTGCACAATTAAACAGATATTCAAGTACACAAATTGACAGACTCATTTGCAAGAGCTTGCGAAATATCTCAAACATTTTAAAATGTTTGCTTCAGATAGTTATAGAAACAAACCTAGATGGGAAGAATCTGGGCAAAACGTCACCCTGTCCTTTTCTAAAGTACTGTCTCATGCCATGTAAAGTTCCATATGTACCAGCAGTCATCTCTGTCCTTCTCCCCACAACCCCCCCAATCGCCATTTCACCCAAGTGACCACTTTTCACGAGGGAACCCAAACAACAAATTTCAGCAGTCTATTCAACCACGACGGACATTCGAGCGAATTCCGATCCCATCTTCACCAGGCTTACACATAGACTTTCCCACAGGAGTCACTGGACAGCAATCCAGAGTGGGAAATGTGGCTGGTTTTCCCGCTCAGCTGACCGGAGGCAGTAAAACCAGGTGTGCTGCTACAGCCATCCAGGCAGGGGCTCTGGAGATATAATCAGACAACTTCCTCTAATCAAATAGTGTGCTGACTGTTGAAGTTCCAAGCCATGTCAAAGGATATAGTTACTCTGGGCTGGGCCTTCTAAACCAGTTCAGCAAAAAGACTAGTGAAAGTTTCCGTTATATATTAAAAAGCATCTCACAAGCAATGATTGATTTAAAAAGCCTAAAATCAGCAGCAACCCTAAGCACCAAAAAATTGTGCCGAGTGGTGGCGAGAGCCGGATTTATAGCCATCATCTTCCTCTGTTGAAACCGGATTGAAGCACCAACACTGCAAGAGCAGGAAAAGGAAATGCCAGAGGCCTGGTTCAGAGCGGCGCCGGGAGCAGGAGGGAATGTTTATCCATCGCCCCAATTGAATATTTTGCTGTTTTAAACCAACACACGATTCTTGGATTAGGCCGTGGGCCTGAATTGCCTGCTGACGCCAATCTCTAAGCTTGAACATGAAGAATAGGCAAAGGGTGAAACTACATGGCACGGGTCAGGGACTTCAGTGAGGAGCAGAAAAGGAAATATCCTGTTCTTTTGAAGGGAGCTGGCCTCATTTAGTCCAGCAAGAGATGGGTTATCACTAGTTAGTAATTTGGAATTAATGAAACATAGTATACAAAAAACTAGTTTAATAATCTGTAGTCGATGGGTATATTTCCACTACTTTTTGGTGCAGCACTAGTACCTCTCAGTAAATTTTTATAACTGAAGTGGTGCATAATAATAGCAAAACTATATCAATTAGAGAGATGCAAGGTTGAAACAATTTGGGTCTTTATGCATCCTACAAATAGAAAACCTAGTGAAATTATACCCAGAATAAAATCCATTCCCTCTTGTACAAAATACCATCAAAACTGGCAACTGGAATGAGATCGGCAGTGCTTGAAATGCTGTCATTTTGGTTGACCTCAATGTTCTTTCAGAGGAATCGTCGTCGTCTCTCCCCCGCACCCCCATATCAAACATTGCATCTTGAAAAATAACTTGTCACCAGAGGACAAAATAGAAAAGTTCAGGACTTAAAAGTTCACATGAGTTCGGATGTCGTTAATCTTCTTCACCATTTCAGCTATACGGTCGCTCCTGAAAAAGAAAATTAAGACTATTAAAACAATTTAAAGGAGCTCAGTTTATAGGAACAGGAGTAGACCATTCAGCCCCTCAACTCTATTCTGTCATTCCATTAGATCATGGCTGATTTATATCTTAACTCCATTTATCTTGGAGCAGCACTGGGGACAGCTGTGGAAAAGTGGAATACAGGTGATTTTTGGATACCAATTAAGATCACTGGTAGACACCAAAGACCAGTAAAAAAAAAAAACTTTTTAAAAGTAGGATTAGAACAAATTAGATCTGAAGTGATGGTACATTAGCAAACATTGAGGGGTTAATGCATTCCTCCCCCATTTTTCTTCCCCTAGATGCGTCTCCTGTCCTTGTAGCTCAAAGTAACATCAGTTTCAGTCCAGTCACAAGAGCGTGTCCTTAGCATTGGTGCTGTCAATATTTACCACTTAAACATGAGTGACATTCATCTCAACCACAGACAAAAAAATCTATGCTGACTGGCCCTGGCGTGCTTGTTCGACCATATGAAATTGCACAAAAAAATTTGCTGGTGACACTAAAGTGGCAAAATGTAACAGGAACTGTGGAAGACTGTAGGAGGACATACATGAAACTTTGTGTTATCCGGAGGCTAAATGTCCGGCAAGCTCGAGCCACCGGCAAAAATCAGGAGCCGTTTTGTTCGTTTTTTTTTCTTCTCATGGCTTTTTTTCCCCCAACAGACAGGCTCTGCAAAGTCTCTCTGAAGCTGTTGCTAAGCGACAGACGCTTCCAAGGTACGGCCGACTGTTTAGAAGCTGTTGCTAAGCAACAGTGTTTGTTGCCAGATAGGGAGCTGAAAAGCTCCGTATGCTTCAACATTAACGCTGGTTTGTCCGGCAGTTTTGAGGGAACGGCAACAACTCGGTCCCGTCGGTGCCGGAAAGCACAAAGTTTCCTGTATATAAGTGAGCAGGATGGGCAGACAGGTGGCAGATGCAGTTCAATGTAGCAAAGCGTGCTGTAATACATTTTGGGAGCAATAAGAAAACACACCTTTAAATTGTACGATTTTAAATGGAGCAGAGAGACCTTGGTGTGCAGATACACGGGGCTTTAGAGTTGGCTGTAAGTAAAGACATGAAAAAGCAAAGAACCCAGGCTTTGTTGCCAGAGACAAAGATTATAAAAACAAGGAGGCAACGCTGAACTTGTACAAGAGGTTAGTTTAACTGCAAATTGGATATTCCGATCTGCAATAGCTACATTCTTGGTCCAGAGGTGTCATTTGTTCCCCACAAGCAGTCTGATACAGAAGTTAACTCAGAGTGGTTATAATGGGAGACTTCAATTTTCACAGACAGCAAGAAGCAGAACAGCTCAAGTACCAAAAGCAGTGAATTTCTGAAGTGTTTTCTGGAACAATCTGTTCTTGAACCAACAAGAGAACAGGCCATCTTAGATTTCATGATATGTAATGAGCCTGAATTTGTCAATAATCTAACAGTAAGGGAACACCGAGCCCACAGTGACCATAATGTGATGGAATTCGATATTAGGTTTGAGAGGGAGGAGGGCGAGTCATCAACCAAGGCTGACTTTGGAGAAATGAGGCAGAAATTGACCGCAATAGACTGGGCAGAACTATTAACGGATAAAACCACAGATGAACAGTGGGAGGTGTTCAAAGAAGTATTTAGTAGAATACCCCTAAAGGACCAGAGCTCTATTTGTGTAATTAAACAACCTTGGCCAACAAGAGAAGGGAGAGATAGTATAAAACGAAAAGCAAGGGCGTATACAAAGAAGAGCTGCAAAATGGCAATGAGAAAAATCTTGCAAGGGATACCAAGGACAACACAAAAGGTTTTTACAAGTATATTAAAAGAAAGAGTGGCTAAGAGTAATGTGGGCCTTTTAAAGATAAACACAGGTGATATTGTAATTGAAAATCAGGAAATGGCAGACTTGCTAAATACTTACTTCACAGTGAAAAATGTCAAAGTACCAGAGATACAAGGAAAAGTAAATATAAATCAAAGGGAGGAACTAACTAGATTCAAAAGTATATATTTTTGATGTACATTAATAACTTGGACATACAGGGCATAATTTCAAAGTTTGTAGATGACACAAAACTCAAATGCAGTAAACAGTGAGGAGGATACAGTGGGAGACTTTCAGAAGGGAAATAGAGAGAGTACAACGCCAACATGTTCCTGTAAAGGTCAAGGGTGGGACCAACAAGCAAAGGGAACCTTGGATGACAAGGGATATACAAAAATGCATTAGAAATAAAAGGGGGGCTTTTGGCAGTTACAAAAGACTAAAGACGGAAGAAGCCCTAGAGGAGTATAAAAAGTGCAGGGGCATACTTAAAAAAGAAATTAGGAGGGCGAAGAGGGGCCATGAAATAACACTGGCGAGCAAAATAAAGGAAAATCCTAAGATGTTTTATAAGTATATTAAGGGCAAGAGGATAACCAGGGAAAGGGTAGGGCCCATTAGGGACCAAAGTGGCAATCTGTGTGTAGAGCCAGATGATGTAGGCAGGGTTTTAAATGAATTTTTTGCATCTGTGTTCACTATGGAGAAAGACGATGCAGACATAGAAATCGGGCAAGGGGACTGTGACATACTTGAACATATTAGCATCGAGAGGGAGGAGGTGCTAGCGGTTTTAGCAGGCCAAAAAGTGGATAAATCCCCAGGCCCGGACGAGATGTATCCCAGGCTGCTGTGGGAGGCAAAGGAGGAGATTGCAGGGGCTCTGACACAAATTTTCAGAACCTCTCTGGCCACAGGGGATGTACCAGAGGACTGGAGAACAGCTAATGTAGTACCATTATTCAAGAAGGGTAGCAGGGATAAACCAGGGAATTACAGGCCAGTGAGCCTAACATCTGTGGTAGGGAAATTATTGGAAAAAATTCTGAGGGACAAAATTAGTCTCCACTTGGAGAGGCAAGGATTAATCGGGGATAGTCAGCATGGCTTTGTCAAGGGTAAATCATGTCTGACAAATCTGATTGAATTTTTCGAGGGGGTGACTAGGGGGGTGGATGAGGGAAATGCTGTGGATGTGGTTTACATGGACTTCAGTAAAGCTTTTGACAAAGTCCCACATAGGAGACTGGTCAAGAAGGTAAGAGCCCATGGGATCCAGGGTGCCTTGGCGCGTTGGATCCTAAACTGGCTGAGTGGCAGGAGGCAGAGGGTGATGGTCGAAGGTTGCTTTTGTGACTGGAAGCCTGTGTCCAGTGGGGTACCTCAGGGATTGGTGCTGGGTCCCTTGTTGTTTGTGATCTACATAAATGATTTGGATGAGAATGTAAAAGGTATGATCAGTAAGTTCGCAGATGACACGAAAATTGGTGGGGTGGTAAATTGCGAGGAGGAAAGCCTCAGGCTACAGGACGATATAAACGGGTTGGTCAGATGGGCGGAAAAGTGGCAAATGGAATTTAACCCTGAAAAGTGCGAGGTGATGCATTTTGGACGGACAAATAAGGCAAGGGAATACACAATGAGTGGTAGGACCCTAGGAAGTACAGAGGGTCAGAGGGACCTTGGTGTACATGTACATAGATCCCTGAAGGCAGCAGAACAGGTAGATAAGGTGGTTAAAAAGGCATATGGGATACTTGCCTTCATTAGCCGAGGCATAGAATATAAGAGCAGGGAGGTTATGATGAAGCTGTACAAAACGCTGGTGAGGCCACAGCTGGAGTACTGTGTGCAGTTCTGGTCGCCTCACTATAGGAAGGATGTGATTGCTTTGGAGAGGGTGCAGAGAAGATTCACCAGGATGTTACCTGGGATGGAGCGCCTCAGCTATGAAGACTAAACAGGCTGGGGTTGTTTTCCTTGGAGCAAAGAAGGCTGAGGGGGGACCTGATTGAGGTGTACAAAATGATGAGGGGCATAGATAGGGTAGATAAAGAGGAACTTTTCCCCTTAGTAGGGGGGTCAATAACAAGGGGGCATAGATTCAGGGTAAGGGGCAGGAGATTTAGAGGGGATTTGAGGAGGAACTTTTTCACCCAGAGGGTGGTTGGAATGTGGAACTCAATGCCTAAAAGGGTGGTAGAGGCAGGAACCCTCACAACATTCAAGAAGCATTTGGATGAGCACTTGAAATGCCATTGCATACAAGGCTATGGACCAAATGCTGGAAAATGGGATTAGACTGGACAGGGATGGATGGGCGGCGCAGACACGATGGGCCAAAGGGCCTCTTTCTGTGCTGTAAAACTCTATGACTCTATGATAGTAAAAGACTTGAAGAAAACAGAGACTGGTGAAATGGGCAGAGACATGGCAGATGGAACTTAATGCAGAGAAGTGTGAAGTAATACATTTTGGTAGGAAGAATGATGAGAGGGAATATAAACTAAATGGTACAATGTTAAAGGGGGTGCAGGAACAGAGAGACCTGGGGGTGTCTGGACACAAATCTTTGAAGGTGGCAGGACAAGTTAGAAGGCTGTTAAAAAAGCAAATGTGATCCTTGGCTTTGTAAATAGAGGCATAGAGTACAAAAACAAGGAAGTTGTGCTAAACCTTTTTACAACACTGGTTAGGCCTCAGCTGGAGTGTTGTGTTCAATTCTGGGCACCGCACTTTAGGATGGATGTCAAGACCTTGGAGAGGGTGCAGAAGAGATTTACCAGAATGGTATCAGGGATGAGTGTGGAGAAGCTGGGGTTGTTCTCCTTAGAGCAGAGAAAGGTAAGAGGAGATTTAATAGAGGTGTTCGAAATCATGAAGGGTTTTGATAGAATAAAGAGAAACTGTTTCCAGTGGTACACAGCGAGTTGTTGTGATCTGGAACACGCTGCCTGAAAGTGCGGTGGAAGCAGATTCAATAGTAACTTTCAAAAGGGAATTGGATAAATACTCGAACGGGGAAAATTTGCAGGGCTCTTGGGAATGAGCAGGGGGGAGTGGGACTAATTGGAGAGCTCTTTCAAAGAGCCGGCACAAGCTCGATGGGCCGAATGGCCTCCTCCTGTGCAGAGTTTTAAAAATGAATTTTAAAAAATGGATAAAACAATGAGACTAAAGATATACAAATCTTCAGGACCTGGCGGTTTCCACCCCATGGTATTAAAAGAAGTAAGTGAAGAAATTGTAGATGCATTAGTCATGATCTTCCAAAACACTCTCGATTCAGGAATTGTCCCCTTGGATTGGAAAATTGCCAATGTAACTCCACTATGTAAGAAGCGTAGGAGAGAAACTAGGACATTATAGGCCTATTAGTCTAACGTCAGTTGTGGGGAAGTTACTGGAATCTGTTATTAGGGACAGAGTGACTGAGCACTTGGATAAATATGAGCTGATCAGAGAGAGCCCGCGTGGATTGTAAAGGGTAAGTCATATCTAACGAACCTGATTGAGTTTTTGGAAGAGGTGACTAACGTGGTAGATAAGGGAGTGTCTATGGATGCTATTTCTATGGACTTCCAGAAGGCTTTCGTCAAGGTTCCACAGAAGAGACTGTTAATGAAATTGAGAGCGCATGAAATTGGAGGCAACCTATTGATGTGGGTCGAAATTGGTTAGGAGGGAGGAGACAGAGAGTAGGAATAATGGGCATGTACTCCAATTGTCAGGATGTGACTAGTGGTGTCCCCCAGGAATCTGTACCGTGGCCTCAGCTTTTCACTATGTTTAGAGTATTGGTCTTAGACTGGGTTAAATTATAAGTATATATAGGCTACACAGACAAGGCTTGTATTCCCTTGGAGTATAGAAGATTAAGGGGTGATCTAACAGATGTTTCAGGTGATTTAGGATTTGATAGGGTAAATATAGAAACTATTTCCTCTGGTGTGGGGAGTCCAGAACAAGGGGACATAACCTTAAAATTAGAGCTAGGCTGTTCAGGGGCGATGTCAGGAAGCACTTCTTCACACAAAGGGTGGTGGAACTCTCTTTCCTAAAAAGCTGTTGAGACTCGGTCAAATGAAAATGTTAAAACTGCGATTGATAAATTTTTGTTAGGCAAGGGTGTTAAGGGTTACAGAACCAAGGTGGTAGATGGAGTTATGATACAGATCAGCCATGATCTCACTGAATGGCGAACAAGCTCGAGGGGCTGAATGTCCTACTCCTATGTTTCTTCCTATGTGCTCTATACTTGTACGCCAGTGTAACAATAGAACCCCCTTGTGAATTGAACCGGAAATCTGTATCTTATATATTCCAGATTTAAGATTTATCGATTGTAGTCCTATCTTCTCCCTGTCTGAGAGACAATTTTCTTTTTCATCCTGATTTCATTTCTTACTTTCAAAATAAAACACAATGTCCTTCCTCAGAAGGTCTCCACCATTAGCCTCCTTTAAGGAAGAGGACAGAATCTGATACTTCGCTTCTCACATTACGATCCATAGCAAAGTTGGCCAGCTGATCAGTTGTGCCACTTCAGTGCAATTTCCCACGTTTGCAGTTCAGCTGATGCACCAGAAAGGCTCTCTGGTACTTACTGCTCCTTTAGCACTGAATGAATGCACTTCTTCTGGGATGCGCTGAGTGTGATGCTCTTTTTCCGTGGACTCTCTTCTTGCTGTATTTCCCTCTGCTGGTACTCAGTCTTCATATGCACCTGAGATGACAAGGGTTCGGGTTAGATTAATCGGGGCAGTCTGCAACATATTTGATTGTATATGTATTTAAAGACGAGCCTATACCGAAAGTCGAGCTCACACCTTCAGATTAAAGCAGAAGTGACTAATTAGTCACTTTTTTCTTCCAGCTATAGTAAAAGACAAACAGCAAATTGGCTCATTTAATTTGAGCAAAACGAGAAGTCAGTGGAACGACTACTTGTCCCAAGGCGCTTCACAGGACTGTTATCAGGCAAAATCTGACACCGAGCCACATAAGGAAATGTGAAGACGAGCTTGGTCAAAGAGGTAGGTTTTAAGGAGCATCTTAAAGGAAGAAAGAGAGGTAGAGAGGCGGAGGGGTTTAGGGAGGGAACTCTCGAGCTTAGGGCCCAGGCAGCTGAAGGCACGGCCACCAATGGTTGAATGATTAAAACTGGGAATGCTCAGGAGTGCAGAATTAGAGGAGCGCAGAATTAGAGGAGCGCAGAATTAGAGGAGCGCAGAATTAGAGGAGCGCAGAATTAGAGGAGCGCAGAATTAGAGGAGCGCAGAATTAGAGGAGTGCAGAATTAGAGGAGCGCAGAATTAGAGGAGCGCAGAATTAGAGGAGTGCAGAATTAGAGGAGCGCAGAATTAGAGGAGTGCAGAATTAGAGGAGCGCAGATATCTCTGAGGGTCATGGGCTGGAGTAGGTTACAGAGATAGGGAGGGGCGAGGCCATGGAGGGATTTGAAAACAAGGATGAGAATTTTTAAAATCAAGGTGTTGTTTAACCGGGAGCCAATGTAGGTCAGCGAGCACAGGGGCGACGGGTGAATGGGACTTGGCGCGAGTTAGGATACGGGCAGCTGAATTTGAGATAACCTCCAGTTGATGAAGATGGGAGGCCAGCCAGGAGTGTGTTGGAATCGTCAAGTCTCGAGGTGACCAAAGGCAGGATGAGGGTTTCAGCAGCAGGTGAATTGAGGCGGGGGGAAGACGGGCGATGTTCTGGAAGTGGAAATAGGCGTTCTTAGTGATGGCATGGACATGTGGAAACTGAGGCTGTGTTTTCAGATGATGTCACCGAGAGGCAGATTGTAGATGAGAAATAGGAGTGGGCCAAGGATAGATCCTTGGGGGACACCAGAGGTCACGATGCGGGAGCAGGAAGAGAAGCCGTTGCAGGTGATTCTCTGGCTACGATTAGATAGATAAGAATGGAACCAGGCGAGTGCAGTCCCACCCAGCTGGACAATGGAGAGGCGCTGAAGGAGGATGGAGTGATCAACTGTGTCAAAGGCTGCAGAGGGGTCGGGAAGGACGAGGAGGGATAGTTTACCATGGTCACGGTCACAGTCACAGAGGATGTCATTTGTGCAGACAAATAATTTGAACTCTTTCGCATCCAAAAGACCCTCCAGCACAACCAAATGCATCAGCTTCTGCTAATCATGTGGCTATTGAAAAAACATTCAAGTAGGTCTATGTTGCATTTGTTGAAAAGGGACATCTGTGACAAAAATCAGGAAATTGCAGTATTTTATATCACGTGCTTTTCAAACAGGGTTCAGTGCTGTTGTTTTTAGCTAGCGGTATTCCGAATGGAGCTGACTTTGGGAAGTCAGAGTCATAACGGCACAAAAGGAGGCCATTTGGCCCACCGAGTCCGTGCCGGCTCTCTGTAGAGCAATCCAGTCAGTCCCATTCCCCGCTCTATCCCCGTAGTCCTGCAAGTTTATTTCCCTCAAGTGCCTATCCAGTCTCCCCTTGAAAACATTGAGGCCTAGAAATTGGGTATAGCCCCGCTTGAGGCGTTCGAACTGGCGCTGTGCAAAGTTTATCGCCAGACGAAACTTATCGCCGCCTGGCGCGATATTGGGTTGCATCGCCCCTAAAGGGGATTGAGGCGCGAATTCAGGCATTACACGGGACTCCTAAGGCGCTAAACTTCCAGCACAACCCAATATCGGAGCGGACGGGCGCAGCGCAGGTGCTCTCAATTACTGATGACCACGAGACTTCCAGGCGCCGGCCAGCTCTTAAAGGGGTGGGTCAGTCAGCTTCAGCATCCACACTCTTCGCCTTGCAGGCCTCAGAATCGGCGCAGGCCCTTCTCTGGCGCTAAAAACTTGGACCAGATGGAGAAGGTGAGAGAGAGCAGAGCGCTTCACCAATGAGGCTCTGGAGCAATTGGTGGCCGCAGTGGAGCGCTGGCGAGATGTTCTCTACGCAGACAATGGCACGAGGCCGAATCATCAGGACTACCGACGAGCTTGGAGGGATGTATGCCAGAGGGTCAACTCCAGCAGCCCTGTCCAACGCAGAAAGAAATTCAACGACCTCACTCGGGTCGTGAGGGTGAGTGTTGTTTCTGCAAACTTCTGCATCCCTTCATTTGCACCTGACTTTATGGCTACAGGGTGGGCTGTGCCCCATTGGCCATCTGCCAGCAAGCACCCATGGCCCTTTCTGGGCACACACGTGCACATTTGACTCAAGGCGTCATGTAAGGGCTCTTGCACCATGGGTGCATGAGATGATCACTCAGGGCATCATGTCACATAACTTCCCCTCCTTTCCCCTGCAGTCGAAGCTGGCGAGGATTGGCAAAGACCAGCTTCGCACCGGTGGAGGACCTCCACAAGTGGTCACTCTCACGGATCTCGAGGAGAGAGGCCACCAGATTCTTGGAGGACGTTTGCGTGGTCCTGTAACCACTGCAGCTGCCGACCCCATTGTCCACAGCGATGGTAAGGTTCACACCTTTAACAACTGTCTCCTTCCACTTGTTACCCCCGCCAGCATGCTTTCTCACTGTGGACCCATGTCATAGCCTTGCCGCAATCTGGCATCCCTTGCTGCCAAGCTGTCCTTTTGCTAAAGCCACTCTTCCACCTCCCTGCTTTCAGATGCTGCATCACCAGCTCGGGAGCCGGGCCCTCAAGCTGCCAGTGCCAGTGCCTCCGAAGGCTCAATGAGAAAATTACTGTCCAACAGAAGGTCAGCAACTCTCTCCAGCAACGATCAGAATCGCCAGCCCAAATGGCCGCAGCTTTTATACTAGTGCTGTTCCCTTTAAATAGTGCCCTCCGAGTCCAAGAAGGGCCTGGGAACGCTCCATCCAACTGTCACTAATAGCGCCAGGCGGAAAGGTTGCGGGCGCCACCGAATATCCGGTCTGGGGCGCCAAAAAGGCGTTGCACACTGAAATGACGTCATGATCTGCCTGCGCCCGCGGGCGAGCGAAAAGAGTTAGCGCCGGCGCTAAAAGGATACTCAATATGGGAGGTGGCGCTATATTCACTGCGCCCGCCCGAAATTTGGGTAACGCCCCAATTCTCGGGCTCTTTAGGCGCTAATCGCTGGCGCTACCAACCGAATTTCTAGGCCCGAGTGTTTCCGCTTCCACCACTTCCGTCGGCAGCGAGTTCCAGGTCCTCACCACTCGCTGCGTAAAAAAGATTTTCCTCATATCCCCCCTGTATCTCTTGCCCAAAACCTTAAATCTGTGTCCCCTAGTCCTTGTACCATCAACTAGTGGGATCAGCCTTTCCCCGTCATAATCTTGTACACCTCTATCAAATCACCCCTCAACCTCTTTTGCTCTAATGAAAACAAATCCAGCTTCTCCAACCTGTCCTTGCAGCTAAGATCCCCCATCCCTGGAACCATTCTGGTAAATCTCCTCTGCACCCTCTCAAGGGCCTTCACATCCTTCCTAAAGTGTGGTGACCAGAACTGGACGCAATACTCCAGCGGTGGCCGAACCAGCGCTTTATAAAGATTCAGCACAACTTCTCTACTTTTGTACTCAATACCTCTATTTATGAAGCGCAAGATCCCGTATGCTTTGTTAACCACTCTCTCAATATGTCCCGCCATCTTCAGGGACTTATGCACTTTACCTCCCAGGTCCCTCTGTCCCTGCACACTCTTTAAAACTGTGCCATTAAGTGTATATTGCCTCTCCCTGTTTATTCTGCCAAAATGCATCACCCCACACTCCTCTGTATTAAATTCCATCTGCCACTTGTCTGCCCATTCTGCTAGCCTTTCTATGTCCTGTTGCAGTTGATTGGTATCATCCTCACTGTTTGCCACACCCCCAAGTTTGGTGTCATCGTCAAATTTAGAAATTCTACTTTGTATTCCAATATCCAGGTCATTTATATATATCAAAAAAAGCAGTGGCCCCAGCACTGACCCTTGGGGAACACCACTGTCTACCATCCTCCAGTCTGAAAAACAGCCATTTACCACAACTTGCTGTTTTCTGTCCTTAAGCCAATTCCTTATCCAAGCTGCCACTGACCCACCTATTCCATGAGCCTCAATTTTGTTAACCAGCCTTCTATGAGGTACTTTGTCAAACGCCTTCCGAAAATCCATGTAGACAACATTCATTGCATTCCCTTCATCAAAAAATTCAATTAGATTAGTCAAACACGATCTGACTTTTACAAATCTGTACTGGCTCTCCTTAATTAGCTTAAACCTCTCCAAGTGCCTGTTAATTTTTTCCTTAATTATTGTTTCTAAAACTTTACCCACCACTGATGTTAAACTGATTGGCCTGTAGTTACTAGGATTGTTCTTACACCCTTTCTTGAACAATGGTGTCTCATTTGCCACTTTCCAATCCTCAGGCACCTCCCCTGCATGTAGAGAGGATTGGAAAATTATGGCAAGCCCTTCTGCTATCTCCTTCCCCAATTCCCTTAGCAACCTGGGATGCAAGCCATCTGAACCAGGCAACTTATCCACTCTAAGCATACCCAGCCTTTCTAGTACATCCTGTCTATCAATTTTCACCCCTTCCATTGCTTCTACCTTTTCCATTTCTACCAATATTTTGTCAACATCCACCTCCTTAGTAAACACAGATACAAATTACTCATCGAGTATTCTAGCCTTGCCCTGCGCCTCTAAGCATTTATCACACTCTTTGTCCCCAATAGGCCCCACCCCGTCTCTTACTACCCGCTTACTGTTTACATGAAGATTTTTGGTTTCCCTTTTATGTTAACTGCCATTCTACTCTCATATTCTCTCTTTGCCAATCTTACTGTCATCTTCACTTCCCCTCTCAACTTATTGTATTTGGTCTGGTTCTCCCTTGAATAATTCACCTGACATGCATCATACACCCTCTTTTTTTGTTTTATCATCTTCTCCATCTTCCTCGTCATCCAAGGAGCCCTTGCTTTGGTTCCCTTACTCTTCCCTCTTGTTGGAATGTGTACATTATTGCTTGGTTCAGTGCTGTTGTTTTATAACTAGCGGTAATCTGAATGGAGCTGACTCTGGGATGTGTATATTATTACTTGGTGCGATTGTGAGGTTTTAATGGAAACAAAATTCCTTCGAAATAGCCATCATAAAAGACTACTAAACGATACAAGGTGCAAGACGACTTGTACCTGGTTAATGCAGCTTCCCAGGTCCTGGAGCTGGTCATGGATAATATTAAGTTCTTTCTTCATGTCTCTCTCGCTGTCAGACAGCACAGGAAGCTGCGAATTAAAATCGCGCAGGACTCTCTTCACCCTGTGAAGTGGGGCACATCAGCAAATTAATCTTTTTCCTAAAATACTACCCATGTGCCCACCCATTTCTTGGTTTACAATAGGGGAGAAAACTCTTTTCAAACTGTCCTCCTACTCTTGGCCCGTACCTATTCATGATGTCCTCTTGGTTGTCTTTTGCCTCTTCATATTTCTCAGCGAGCATCTCTGCCATTTCTCGCAGGAGCTTCCTGATGAAGAAAATTAATGTTGATCAGCACCTCTGAAACAGAACTTGCGCCATTTTCAAAACAAGTTCTTCTACCTCCATCAACGATTGCCGCTACTAATCGCAATCCAATTAAAATCAGTGTATTTACAAAATATATATAATCAATGCATCAAACAGCAAGGGTAAAATACTTCAATACATAGATCTCTGCTCCCGGCTCAGGCTGGCTCTCCCGGACTCCCTACTCCATCCACAACTCTCCATCACACTTCAAGTCGTGACCATCACTGTGCTGTCCAATTGTCCTATCAGATGTTAAGATTCTTCAACATTGAGTAGAACTAAATCGTCCTGTTCCGATCCTGCAAGAAATGTTTTATTCAGATGTCCCTTTTCCAGGCTGCTCCTCGGAGTTGTGCAGCCTCTGTGCCCTCCTCGTCACAAATCAAAGTTTCAAACCCCACATTTCTGTTTACGTCCACCACAGCCACTGAAACTCGTGTTCATGCCTTTGACACTGCAAATCCTAATTTTTGCAATAGCCTCCTAGTCAGCCTTGTGACATAAACTGTTGGTCTGACAGCTGTCCCTTTAACCCAGTCACAATACGGAGTTTAAAAAGCCACCAGCTGTATTCTAGCCTGAATCAGTAAATACTGTAAAGTTTGTTGGAATCGTAGAAAACAGAAATAGAAATTTACGGCACAGAAGGAGGCCATTCGGCCCATCGTGTCTGTGCCGGCCGAAAACGAGCTCTCCGGCCTAATCCCACTTTCCAGCTCTTGGTCCGTAGCCCTGTAGGTTACGGCACCTCAAGTGTATATCCAAGTACTTTTTAAATGTGATGAGGGTTTCTGCCTCTACCACCCTTTCAGGCAATGAGTTCCAGACCCTCACCACCCTCTGGGTAAAAAAAGTTCTCCTCAACTCCCCTCTAATCCTTCTCCCAATTACTTTAAATCTGTGCCCCCTGGTTACTGACCTCTTTGCCAAGGGAAATAGGTCTTTCCTATCCACTCCATCTAGGCCCCTCGTAATCTTATACACCTCAATTAGGTCTCCCCTCAGCCTCCTCTGTTCCAAAGAAAACAACCCCAGCCTATCCAATCTTTCCTCCTGGCTAAAATTCTCCAGCCCAGGCAACATCTCATCGAAACCTATAAAATTGTCAGGCCTGAACAGACTAGATGCAGGAAGCATGTTCCCGATGGCCGGGGAGTCCAGAACCAGGGGTCACAGTCTAAGGATAAGGGGTAAGCCATTTTGGACTGAGATGAGGAGGAATTTCTTCACCCAGAGAGTGGTGAACCTGTGGAATTCTCTGCCACAGAGGGCGGTGGAGGCCAATTCATTAAATATATCCAACTCCTCCTTGGATATATTTCTTAAGGCTAAAGGGATCAAGGGATATGGGGAGAAGGTAGAGACAGGGTACTGATTTTGGATGATCAGCCATGATCTCATTGAATGGCGGAGCAGGCTCGAGGGGCCTGCTCCTATCTTCTATGTAACATCCCCGTAAATCTCCTCTGTACCCTCTCTAGTGCAATCACGTCTTTCCTGAAATGTGGTGACCAGAACTGTACACAGTACTCTAGCTGTGGCCTAACTAGTGTTTTATACAGTTCAAGCATAACCTCCCTGCTCTTATATTCTATGCCTCGGCTAATAAAGGCAAGTATCCCGTATGCCTTCTTAACCACCTTATCTACCCATCCTGCTACTTTCAGGGATCTGTGGACATGCTCCCCAAGGTTCCTCTGCACTTCAGTATCTTACCATTTATTGTGTATTCCCTTGCCTTGTTAGCCCTCCCCAAATGCATTACCTCACACTTCTCTGGAGTGAATTCCATTTGCCGCTTTTCTGCCCACCTGACCAGTCCATTGATATCTTCCTGCAGTCTACAGCTTTCTCCCTCAACTATCAGCCACACGGCCAATTTTTTAAATCATCTGCAAACTTCTTAATCATGCCCCCTACATTGAAGTCTAAATCATTGATGTATACCACAAAAAGCAAGGGCCCGAGTACTGAGCCCTGCAGAACCCCACTGGAAACAGCCTTCCAGTCACAAAAACATCCATTGACCATTACCCTTTGGCTTATAATGTTGCCAAAAAGAGTAGTAAGCCTGAGGATTGGGAGGATTTTAGAATTCAGCAAAGGAAGACCAAGAAATTGATAAAGAAAGAGAAAATAGAATGAGCGTAAACTAGCGAGACATAAAAACAGACTGTAGAAGCTTCTATGGGTATGTAAAAAGGAAAAGATTAGCAAAAGTAAATGTGGGTCCCTTACAGGCTGAGACAGGAGAAATTATAATGGGGAATAAGGAAATGGCAGAGAAATTAAACAAATACTTTGTGTCTGTCTTCACGGAAGATGATGCAAAAAACCTCCCAGAAATAATGGAAAACCAAGGCTCTAGCGAGAATGAGGAACTGAAAGAAATTAGTATTAGTAAAAATAGTACTGGAGAAATTAATGGGACTGAAAGACAATAAATCCCCTGGACCTGCTGGCCTACATCCTAGGGTTTTGAAAGAGGTGACTATAGACATAGTGGATGCATTGGTCATCATTTTCCAAAAGTACATAGATTCTAGAATGGTTCTTGCGGATTGGAAGGTAGCAAATGTAACCCCACTATTTAAGAAAGGAGGGAGAGAGAAAACAGGGAAGTACAGACCAGTTAGCCTGACATCAGTAGTTGGGAAAATGTTAGAATCTATTATTAAGGATGTGGTAACAGGACACTTAGAAAATAATAATAGGATTGGGCAGAGTCAACACGGATTTATGAAAGGGGAAATCATGTTTGATGAATCTGTTGAGTTTTTTGAAGTTGTAACTAGCAGAATAGATAGGGGGGAACCAGTGGATGTGTTGTAGTTGGATTTTCAGAAGGCATTCACACAAGAGGATATTAAACAAAATTAGGGCTCATGGGATAATATACTAGCATGGAATGAGGTTTGGTTAACAGACAGAAAACGGGTCATTTTCGGGTTGGCAGGCTGTAACTAGTGGGGTGCTGCAAGGATCAGTGCTGGGGCCTCAGTTATTCACAATCTGTATCAATGACTTAGATGAGGGGACCGAGTGTAATATATCCAAGTTTGCTGATGATACAAAGCTGGGTGGGAATTTAAGTTGTGAGGAGGATGCAAAGAGGCTTCAAAGAGATATAGACAGGCTAAGTAAGTGGGCAAGAACATGGCAAATGGAATATAACGTGGAGAAATGTGACGTTATCCACTTTGGTAGGAAAAATAGAAAAGCAGAGAAGGATCCAGCTAGTTCCCAATGAATTATTGGACACTTGACTCTGTTAGCTGTTTAAGACAAAGATGGTTTTTTTAAATTCTCAGACTAGAGACTGACAATATGCAGCCGGGAACAGATAGCAGAAATGCCAGCAAGGTCGAATATTAAACATCAACGACACACAGAAGTGATAAGGGCATGGGAATGTGTGTGTCCACAGCACTTCAGTAGAGCAGTGTCTAAACACTGCCTTGTTTCCCAGGAGATAAGGGTACAAATTAAAAACCAACATTGTACTAAGTTTCAGAACACATGAATCAATGCGGCCTTGCAATTACCCTGCTTGTTCGACAGAGAAGGATAAGACATGTTTCTCAAACTATAAACAAGGCCTGTAGCGAGGAAAAGATAACAGAAATGCGGGGAGTAGAATTACAAGTTGAGTGGTGGGTCCGACAGTTGAGTGACTAACCACATAAACCAATAAAGAGCAGCTGTTATGACACTGTTTGTACGTATATGCCCCAGGTGGGCAAGAGAGCCCCAGGTGGGCAGAGGAAACGCTTCAAGGACACCCTCAAAGCCTCCTTGAAAAAATGCAACATCCCCACCGACACCTGCGAATCCCTGGCCCAAGACCGCACAAAGTGGAGCGCCGAACACCTTGAGTCTCTTCGCCGGGAGCAAGCGAAAGCCAAGCGCAAGCAGCGCACGTCAACCCAAGCACCCTACCCACCCGCCCCTTCAACCACCGTCTGCCCCACCTGCGAGCTCATTTTTAATGTGGAAGCAAGTCATCCTCAGTTCCGAGGGACTGCCTAAGAAGACACCCCATTCTGTAGTAAGTGGGTGTTGCTTATAGAAGTGTATAACTTGAATGAACCACTTTTTTCCTTTGTGAGTGCATCTCTTGTTTGAGGAAGCAAGCTGACTCTTCTATGTGCACACGTATTCGTTTAGTTGTTTAATAAATTCTATTTTTGTCCTCAATTCCGTCTCCGTCTAGAGTTTCTCCAAATTCGAATCTAACAGCAGAGTATTTTTTTAAATGGTGAGAGATTGGGAAATGTTGGTGTTCAGAGGGACCTGGGTGTCCTTGCACACGAATCACTGAAAGTTAACAGCAAGCAATTAGGAAAGCAAATGGTATGTTGACCTTTATTACAAGAGGATTTGAGTATAAGAGTAAAGAAGTCTTACTGCAATTATATAGGGCCCTGGTGAGACCACACCTGGAGTATTGTGCACAGTTTTGGTCTCCTTACCTAAGGAAGGATATACTTGCCATAGAGGGAGTGCAACAAAAGGTTCACCAGACTGGTTCCTGGGATGGGGGGATTGTCCTATGAGGAGAGATTGAGTAGACTAGGCCTATATTCTCTAGAGTTTAGAAGAATGAGAGGTGATCTCATTGAAACATACAAAATTCTTACAGGGCTTGACAGGGTAGATGCAGGGAGGATGTTTCCCCTGGCTGGGGAGTCTAGAACCAGGCATCACAGTCTCAGAATAAGGGGTCGGCCATTTAGGACTGAGATGAGGAGAAATTTCTTCACTCAGAGGGCGATGAATCTTTGGAATTCTCTACCCCAGAGGGCTGTGGAGGCTCAGTCGTTGAGTATATTCAAGACAGAGATCGATAGATTTTTGGATATTAAGGGAATCTAGGGATATGGGGATAGTGCAGGAAAGTGGAGTTGAGGTAGAAGATCAGCCATGATCTTATTGAATGGCTGAGCAGACTCGAGGGGCCGAATGGCCTCCTCCTGCTCCTATTTCTTTTGTTCGCTGCTTCCTGCCACTGAGCCAATTTTGGATCCAACTTGTCACTTTCACTTGTTTCCCATGGGCTTTTACTTTTTGAACCAACTTGCTGAGGGGCCTTGTCAAAGGCCTTGCTAAAATCCATGTAGACTACATCAAATTCACTACCCTCATCAACCCTCCTCGTTACCGTCTCAAAAAATTCATTCAAGTTAGTCAGACATGACCTTCCCTTAACAAATCCATGCTGACTGTCATAAGAATTAGGAGCAGGAGTTGGCCATATGGCCCTTCGAGCCTGCTCCGCCTTTCAATAAGATCTTGGCTGATCTTCGATCTCACCTCCACTTTCCCGCCAGATCCCCATATCCCTCGATTCCCCTAGAGTCCAAAAATCTATTTATCTCAGCCTTGAATATACTCAACGATTCAGCACCCACACCCCTTTGGGTAGAGAATTTTGAAGATTCAGAATCCTGAGTGAAGAAATTCCTCCTCATCTCAGTCTTAAATGGGCGACCCCTTATTCTGAGGCTATGCCCCCTAGTTCGATGAATGTCAGGAAATTATTATTCACACAAGGAGTGATCAGCACAAGGAATGGACACCAAAATGTAGTAGTGGAAACTACAATTGTACAGGGCTTTGGTGAGGTCACACCTGGAGTACTGTGCACAGCTTTGGTCTCCTGAAGTAGGATATACTTACCTTGGAGGTGGTGCAATGAAGATCCACTAGATTGATTCCTGGGATGAGAGGACTGTCCTATGATGAGAGATGGTGTAGAATGGGTCTATACTCTCTGGAGTTTAGAAGAATGAGAGGTGATCTCATTGAAACATAATATTCCGAGGGAGACTGACTGCTATGGGGTTGTTTCCGACTGTCCTTGATTAATCCGTGACTTTCTAAATGATTATTTATACTGTCCCTCAATTTTTTCCAATAATTTTCCCACCATCGAGGTTAGACTGACTGGCCTGCTCGGTCTATCCCTTTCTCTCTTTTTAAACAATGGCACAACGTTAGCAGTCCTCCAGCACCACGCCTGTAGCCAGAGAGAATTGGACAATGATGGTCAGAGCCTCTGCTATTTTCTCGCTTGCGTCTCAACAGCCTGTGATACATTTTATCTGGGCCTGGTGACTTATCTACTTTCAAAGATACTAAACCCCTTAAATACTTCCTCTCTCACTGAATATTTCTGTGACAAAAGGCTTGAACCAAGCCACAGATTTCAAATAGTTACCCTTTCATGTGCTCAGTTATGAAGAAGCCAACAAGCCTGGAGATCTGTGTGAAGGGTGTAAAGGTTAGCAGAGGGCAGTGCAGCGAGTTGCGTTAGCAGGCAGTAGTGCTGAATCAAGCAAATGGAAATCTTCACAGAAAGACAAGATAAACTAGCTAACTCCCACAAGATTACAAGAGTTCAGTAATTCTACAACAAATAATTTAGATTTAGATTACAACTTTTAATTTTTAATTGAGAAAATAAGTAGAAGAACTTCGACTGTTAGTTATTCACTCGTCATCTTTTGTAAAATAAATTAGTTCAACAAACTTAAAGCAAAGTGCAAAGTTGTATCGCTTTTTGGAGATGGGCGAGATCCTGTGGAGGCACAGGGTAATTCCAATAGCTAAAAAAAAATCAATGGAAAGGTTGTTGTGTTTGTTATCCTGGGCGTGTTACCGAAAACTTACCTCGGTATCAAAGTCAGTGAAGACGCCTGAAAGCGTAGGGAGGTAGGACTTACTAAAGAGAGCAGTCTAAAATTAGAGCAAGCCCCCAGCTCTCACAAACTTCAAGGCTGGGATCCTAGTTTGTACAATAAGGACCCATGTGCTCCAAACTTCACCAGCTCCCCACTCCCCAGTCAACTTCAAAATCTCTGTCTTCAAACCCTGCCATGGCCTTGCTCTGTCCCATCTCTGCAACCTTCTCGAGCTCTACAGCCCAGCACACACGCTCTGCTCTTCCGACTTAGGTCTACTGTGCAAGCCCAGCACTGTTCCACCACTGCGGGCACTACATCCCTGCACTCTGGCATGTTCTCCCGAAGCCTGCTTTGTGCTCCTTGCTTGCAGTCGAAAGCCTCAGAAAAATGTACCTTTTTATTATGCACCGTCACCTTGTACTTTGTGCTCAGAGTCCACTGCTCCTCTTGTAATGAGCTTTGAGACATTTGTTATTGTTGTTGGGACCCCAATGCCAGTTTCCCACTCTCAGGCTACCTGCCTGCGTATTCCTAAATCTGGCCCAATGTCAATGCTGCGGTGGCCAGCTTTCCACTTTTCTCTCTCTGACTCAGCACAAGACTGGGACTGAGAATAGACATTAGCATGCTGCTGGGTTTCAACATCGCTCCTTCATCGCGGGATTTAGGGGATCAGCTAAGTGAGAAGCCTGGGATTTACCAGATCTTCATTGATCGGCTGCTCACGGTGAGCCATCAGAGCAGTGCCTTCACAGTGTTTCACATTACTGGCTGGCTTATAAATGCCTCCATGTGCATCATTTTAAGCACGGCATGGACTTACTTCTCCTCGACGCACTGCACAAGATCGTGCTGCTGCTTCTCCTTCTGACTACACAGAAGCTTCACCCTGCAATATAGGAACAGATTCCTCATTTAACGATCATGTGCCTTGGTCATACAGTTAATTCAATATTACTGCAACAGCAAGGTGAATAATGGGAATTAAAGCTGCACTTATACTACAGACACTGACTCAAATCAACATCTGTACAGTATGGTCGACAGAGCTAGCATTCCTCTCAATCGGTAAAGAGAGTCAAAGGTTTTTAGAAGTTCCTGGCAGGTTTACTGAATTGCTTGAGCAAGGCTAAAATGTGGTTTTACTGAAGTTACAGTGCATCTGTGTGAAGTACATTCACTGTCCCCTCACTCGTGAACAAGATCCTCCTCGGCCACGACCACATTGTGGACAATGGAATCAACATTGAGCACAGACAAACAGTGGCGCAGTCACCCCATTCCCTTACAGAAGCCCCAACAGTCCGAACATAATAGGAGCAGGAGTAGGCCATTCGGCCCCTTGAGCCTGCTCCGCCATTCAATAATATCAGGCTGATCTTCTACCTCATCTCTACTTTCCTGCACTATCCCCATATCCCTCGATTCCCTTAATATCCAAAAACCTATCGATCTCTGTCTTGAATATACTCAACGACTGAGCCTCCACAGCCCTCTGGGGTAGAGAATGCCAAAGATTCACAACACCTCATCTCAGTCCTAAATGACCAATCCCTTATCCTGAGACTATGCCCCCTAGTTCTAGACACTCCAGCCAAGGGAAACAGCCCCATAGCATCTACCCTGTCAAACATTTCACCACCAGCCTCACTCTCAGCCAAACTAGAGTGGCACCATGGCTTTCATCAATTCACAAGAGCAGCATTCAGGAGGCGAGCGGGAGAAGAGCGTTCAGGGGGAGGGAGAAAAGAACGTTCAGAGAGACAAAGAGTGCTCGGAAAAGGGGGGGGTGGTGGGGGGGGGGGGAGAGCACTCTGAAGGAGGAGGAGTATTGCTGGCGGGGGGAGGGGGTGGGAGAGAAGATGAGAATTGGGAGGGGTGAACACAGGCTTGTTTGAAAAGATTGATTTTTTCCTTTAAGGGTGAATGGGGGGTGAAGCAGGTCAGAAAGCTGAAGGTTCGGGACGAGAAGTCAGTTTGAGGTTTCAGAGGTCGTATACACAACACTTTGAAAGTTACACAGAGGTGCACTGATTCAAAAACGTAATGTCTTTTCCTGGAATTTTCCCTTCAATCAAACTGCTTTTTAAAAGAAGAAACAGGCAACAGCTTTAGGTTTCTGAAGTAAAATCTTGTTCTGACATTATACAGATACACATTTCAGCTTACAAGGCAAGGCTTTTAGAAATTAAAAGAAAATGGTGAAAGCCTTAACTTTAGGCCAGCATGCAGCCTACATATCAAGGAGGCGCGACAAAGGAGCGTAACGGCAACCGTTTTCTCCACTGCACTAAATATTAGAAGAAATTATACCGGATTTAACAGCTTTTTAATGTGTGCAGGATAGCAGCAAGTAGGAAGAGACATATTTCTGTGTGTGTTTTAAAAAGAACCGATTGTAACTTTGTTTGAAAATGCGATTAAGCAATACCCTTCCTTTAAAGGGGACAGGGTTAGTTGTCCCTCTTGTTCTCACTTTTTATCTATTATGAATCTAATACATGGTTTACTCAATAACTTCGCCTGACTCCGCCCCGCCTCAGCTCATCCGCTGCTGAAACCCTCATCCATGCCTTTGTTATCTCTAGACTTGACTATTCCAACGCACTCCTGGCCGGCATCCCACCCTACGTAAACTTGAGCATATCGAAAACTCGGTTGCCCGTGTCCCAACTCGTACCAAGTCCCGTTCACCCATGAGCCCTGTGCTCGCTGACCTACATTGGCTCCCGGTTAAGCAACGCCTCAATTTTAAAATTCTCATCCTTATTTTCAAATCTCTCCATGGCCTCAGCCTCTCCCTATCTCTGTAACCTCCTCCGGCCCCACAACCCCCCCACCCTGCTCCATCATCAGCAGCTATGCCTTTAGCTGTCTAGGCCCCAAGCTCTGGAATTCCCTCCCTATACCTCTCCACCTTTAAGACACTCCTTAAAACCTACCTCACCCGTCCTAATATCTCATGTGACTTGCTGTCAAACTTTGATTGATAACACTCCTAGGAAGCGCTTTGGGTGGTTTTACTAGGTTAAAGGTGCTATATAAATGCAAGTTGTTGTTTTAAATGAACCAGCCGCTGGCACCATTACCTGCGTGCGATCTCTTCTCTTGCAAGAGCCTGTTTGAGGATGTACTCTTCTCTGAAGACCTGAGTGGCTCGGCTTAGGAGCTGCAAACATTCCTGTGGTGGCGGAGCTCCCTCTGCATCGGAGGCCCTGAATTGAAGAACGAGGCTGCGTCATTGTGTATTCTGTAGAGTTCCAGGCACCAGGAACTCTTTAACCTTGTCACTCTTACATTACAGACAGGATGCAATACAACTGAGAAACCACTCAAGAGTCAGGCAAAATGGCTTCTTGAATGTACGTCAATGGGATTGCTGGGGAAAGCAAACCCTGATTAATACGAGATACATCACCGGCACACAACACGCACTAACCGCCTCCAACACCAGTGGAGTTCCGTCCTCCACACCTCTCCTTGATCAATCTATCAGGAGGTGGGGAAGGAGACTTCAACGTGAAGGAGTGCCATCGCACCCTATGGGTACGATCGTGTAGTGGTTATATTACTGAACTAGTAATCCAGAGATCGTGAGAGAGAGTTCAGTTTTTTTAAAATCTGGAAATAAAAAGCTGGTGTCCATAAAGTGACCACGAAGCTGTCGGATTGTAGTAAAAAACCAACTGGTTCACTGATGTCCTTTAGGGAAGGAAACCTGCAGTCCTTACCCGGTCTGGTCGATATGTAACTCCAGTCCCACACCAATGTGGTTGTCTCTCAACTGCCCGCTAAAGTGGTCTAACAAGCTACTCAGTGGTATCACTACCTTCTGAGGGCAACTAGGAATAGACAAAGTCCAGCCTTCCAGTCACACAAACATCCCAAGAATTAATTTTTAAAAACACAAACGTACAGTCCCAGAGACACCCGAGTGCAAATCTCAATCAAGATCACTCTTCATGGATTTGCAAGGGGCGAACCGAATGAGTTATCATTGTAGCTTCAGGTTCGCCAGGTTGAAAACACCTTTTTCTGCCGATTTTCACTCCTCGTTTCCTGAAAGTGCTGACTCGTGGCGCAGCAGTTCCACGCACGCCAACAGCCTACCAATAATTCACCAAAGCCCAGACAGGACATGCTAACCCGACCCAATCCTGTCCTAACCAACATTCACGCACCTCAGGGTGGAGTGTTGGAAGGCGGCTGCAATGCCCCAACTCAGATCAGCTAATTCAGCAACTGAACTTGCAACCGTTCTGTTCTGTATAGCTTTAGTGGCCCATTGTACCATTACACACCAACACACCAGGGGAGTGGGAAAAACAATCACAACTCAAATTTAAGCCATTTTGATTCGATTTCATTATTTCAGATAGAGGGAGCCTGGTTGCACGCAATGAAAAGAAGGATGCCACCCGGCTACAGATTAAAACGATACCTCAGTAGTAGAGGATTGGTTGCACTGCGACGCAAAATGTTCCTAATGTGCTGTTCAAAGGAATTGCTTGCAAAGTTCCGCAGCGGAGATGCCACACAGCCGATGTCTGGGTTGGAACACAGTAGTGGTGGTGACACTGGGCGTGTAGTGGTGCTGCAAACACACAGTTAGAAAATCTATTACACGGCGATCAAGTCGTGCCGTATTCAAACCGTTTTAAGTGAACAAAACATTCAGACACAATCATAGAATGGTTACAGCACAGAAGGAGGCCATTCGGCCCGTTGAGCCGGTGCCGGCTGTCTGCAAGAGCACCGCAGCTAGTCCCACTCTCCCGCCCTTTCCCTGTAGCCCTGCAAATTTTCTTCCTTCAGGTAATTATCCAATTACCTTTTGAAAGCCGCAATTGAATCTGCCTCCACCATCCTTTCAGGCAGTGCATTCCAGATTCTAACCACTCGCTGCGTAAAAAAGTTTTTCCCCATGTCGCCTTTGGTTCTCCTGCCAATCACCTTAAATCTGTGTCCTCTGGTTCTCAACCCTTCCACCATTGGGAACAGTTTCTCTCTATCTACTCTGTCTAGACCCCTCATGATTTTGAACTCTCCTCTAAACCTTCTCTGCTCTAAGGAGAACAACCCCAGCTTCTCCAGTCTATCCACATAACTGAAGTCCCTCATCTCTGGAATCATTCCTGTAAATCTTTTCTGCACCTTCTCTAAGGCCTTCACATCCTTCCTAAAGTACAGTGCCCAGAATTGGACACAATGCTGCAGTTGAGGCCAAACCAGAGTTTTATAAAGGTTCATCATAACTTCCTTGCTTTTTTACTCAATGCCTCTATTTATAAAGCCCAGGATCCCGTATGCTCTTTTAACCGCTTTCTCAACCTGCGTATACGATTCAACAGCATTATTTCTTCCACCTTAAATTTTCTCCTCTCTGCCAACCCCCAGAAGTTGATCATTTATGCTGGGGTACAGTCCCACAGGCTGATACCTCGTCCAAGGAACCAGTCTTTCAGTGTGAGCTGGGACAGCAAGCCGATTCAGAAGAGCCAGATTTCTGTTTTCATCCAAAATTCATGCACACAACTTTCTAGCTGGAGACTAGGATATCAATTAGGAGTAGGAATCCTGTCCGGTGAGAGAAAGTGCCCCCACTAAGTGCAGCAACTTAGCAGAAGCCCGAGAACAAACCTGGGACCTCCCTGGTCTAGAATGGTATTGGCCCATAAGATTTTGACTTGACAGTACAATTTGTAACAAATCAGATGCTGACTTTCCCCGAGCACTACACCACAGGGTTCAGTTACTGCTCATTGCGTACGTACACCTTCCTAACCCTGTTAAATGAGAGCTTTCCAAATTAAACTATTAATACAAGAAAATACTTACAGCAATTGTCTTATGATACATTCATATGAATCTGTAATACAAATCATTGTGGCTCCTAGAGACAGGTCCGAAATGATCCAGAATCCTTTGATTGGTGCAGGCCGGCTGTAAAAACACAAACAAAGATGATGAAAATAAAGCAGTTGCCATATTCCTTACCAAACGAATATGACAAACAAATATAGAAAAGGCGTGATTGGCTTTAAAAGAGACTAGAGTTTCTGGATACCTTCTCATCGGATAGATTACTTTGAAATAAAGTCCTTAAGGTAATTTGTGAAGGGTTGTGTTCAGCTTGCTAACTTATAAATTAGTTTGTAAAATGACCAGATCCATTTATTTTTGCTAAGATTGTAATTTCAAGCACACAGTACTTAACGATCACATTCGTCAATGTTATTTCAGAGGCACAGCAGGAGAAATACAGAAAGACAGCAGATTCAGTCCAACCAGTGCTTGTTGGTGAATACCCGCCACACGAGGACAGAGTCCCAATCATGTTTACCTACCCTGTTCCCATATCCTTTTAACCCCTTTTTCTTCATCCCCCTATCCAATCTAATCTTCAATGCTGACATTGTTTCTGTCTCAACCATTGGCCCTGGGAGTGAATTCCACAGCCTCACATCTGTGTGTGAAGATTCTCCTCCTATCCTCTGTTCTAAATCTCTTGCATTTAATCTTGGTCCCTCACTCTGGACTCCTCAATCACTTGAAACCGTCTGCTTCGATCTACTCTGCTCCATTCTTTCAGAATTTTAAACACTTCTATCATATTGCCCCCTTTCTATAGCGAGGAGCCCAATGTTGCACACAGTGCTCTAACTGAGGCCTTAAGGTTTTAAATAGGCACATTATTACCTCTTGGATTTTATATTCTATACCTTGAGACAAAAATCGAAATTTTATTTTTATGGCCTTAGCAACCCAAGCTGCTGTCTTTATCACAGAAACCCCACAGTGCAGATAGAGGCCTGCACCGACACATATCCCACCCGATCCCCGTAACCCCTACACATATCCCACCCTATCCCCGTAACCCCACGTATTTAATCCCCCTAACACTAAGGGTCAATTTATCATAGCCAATCAACCTAACCCGCACATCTTTGGACTGTGGGAGGAAACCGGAGCACCCGGAGAAAACCCACGCAAACACAGGGAGAATGTGCAAACTCCACACAGACAGTCGCCCGAGGCCGGATTCGAACTCGGGTCCCTGGCGCTGTGAGGCAACAGTGCTAACCACTATGCCACCGTGCTGTCCTGTGAACCTGTCCCCCTAAATCCTTCTGCTTTTCCACAGCACCGAGCCTACTACCACTCAATATAATTACTGTGGTTACTTTTTTAAAACCAAAATGCATCACCTCATACAGTACTTACTGACATTGAAATCCATCTCCCACCTTTTAGCCCCTTCCCCATCTTAATAGCCCTTTAGTTTCCTTTCATAAAGAATTAACTATCAGCAAATTTAGATACTACTCCCTCTAGGCCTTGTATCCAAATCATTGACATATGCAGTGACCAGAAGTGGCCCCATAATCGAACCCTGTGGGACACGCTTCCAACTACCCTGAAAAATTGCCATTAGCTCCTACTCTGTTGTCTCCTTCCGAACCAATTTTTAATCCATTTTTAATTCACCTCCTACTTCCATACCATTAAATCTCCTCCAATAGTCGCCTATGCTAACTTTGAGAGGTTAACTTTGCTCCGACTATTAAATAGGACGTAGGCTGCTGCCCTAAGGAATAGTAATGCTTTAATTCTCACTCACTGCGTTACTGACTGTACCATCAGGCTCCTCAGTTAGTATGAAATCCATACATGCTCGAGATTCTACAGATTGGCAGGGTTGTTTGTGACGTTCTCACATTTGGATTTAAATTGGCCATGCAGTGCCCGCTTGGTTGATAATTAAATAAAACAAATCACAGCAACAATAGAATCAAGTTCGTTTTTAAACTTTGTGAATGTTGTACTCTTTAGGATGAGTGAATTTAGCATTGGGGAATGGAACACCTTCCTTGCCTAGTATCAGCATCAAGCACAGCCAAGTCACAAAGGACATGGTTTAATGCAGAGTAAAGCTACCTCTACTCTATCCCAACCTTACAAGAGCACTCCCCATTGCAGAGGCAGCTTTGCTCTGTGGGTCCACACCTGCTAGGAACTGAATAACTGAATTCAGGTGGTTCAAACTCACCTCATGTAGAACCAGTTTTATTTTTTTTTAGATGAATACTATCAAAGGGTCCACAGGGAAAGAAGCTAGTGATACAGTTATACAACATAGGGTAGCCATTTTAATTGTTGTGCTACTGAACTGTAGGAGAAATTAGAATATGAAATTAAATAAAACGGTTATTTGCGCAGGTTTTATGTAGCTTAGCTTCAATTTCCAAATGTTGATTATGGCCAGACACCTCTGCTTCTGGAATAGTTCTGGTTACACTAGGAAAGGTATAATCTAGCTTCAGTAAGACCCCCTCAATTCTTCAAAACACCAAGAACTGCACCAATAAGAACAAAGAAAATTAAGGGACAGAGAGTTGGGAAACCACATAAACTGCAAGATGGGTTGAAAAGCCCAGATTGTATGTGGGTTGAAAAGCCCAGATTAAGAGTCTAGCACAGGTCTATGTCCAAATCCCATAAATCCTTTTGCCCACATGAAGGGCGAGTCAGCCCAAGGCGCACTCCCCTCCTTGGAACCAGTTACTGAGACAGAAACTCCTGGCTCGCCTCCCTCTTGGCCAAAAGTATGGCACAGAGCCAGAGAGAAACGAAACATTTAATAAAATGCTTAAAGTAGGTAAAATTTAAAAAAGGACAGCTTAAAACCTTAAGACAGTAAAATAAAACCAGTCGTGTGTTTTTCAATAGTTCAGTAATGAGGGAGGGCAACAATACCTGCATGGCAGTGGTTTGGTGCAGAGGATGTGTTCCACTATGCATTTCTGCTCTGCTGCCAACTCCTGAAGCCCATTTTTATCATCTTCATCTATAGGCATAAAAGCAAAAGGTAAAGCACTTTCCTCGGGACAGGGGCTATACAAGTCATCCCGTACTACTCTTAAAAAGAAAGCATCAATTATTGGCAAATAGTCACCTGTGGAAAGAATTACCCCCCAGCCAAATCAAAACTCGATTCTGATTACTTTCCACTGTATATAACTACCTGAATTTATAAACCATGCCATTTATTGCTTTTTCTCGAGTAGAAAAGTAAACTTAACTTGAGCCAAATTGTGGAATGGCAATATTGATTACTTGGCTAGCACAGTTGTACAAACGCAGACTCTGCAATTCACTGCAAACCAGAGCGTTATGTTTTTCAGACTTTAAGTGCAGCATTTTACTCAGTCACAGTCTGTAAGGGACTCTTGTACTCAGCGTCCACCTAGAATTAGTGTCTAACACACAAGGGGTTCACCAGCAAATGGAACAGCCAGAAAACAGGTTTTGATACATGAGTGTTTGAGGTCTGGATAAACACTGCAGGTCATTTAATCTGTTTCTTGTGGTCTTTGCTGCCATACTGGGATTAGCATCAAGGGTAACTCACAATCTTGATCGTACCATAAGGGGAAAAGACACTAGCAGAAGCCAGGTGCTTCCTTCCAGGAAGTTCCTTTCTTAAGGTAGACTAGTCTAGACCATACCTGCCACCCCAGCAGACCTCATCAACTGACCTGGAAGATGTGCCTCGGTCTTTCTGGGCCTTTCTAGACAGGTAGTTTCCAGGTTTCCCCATCACTCCTTCCCTGTCCATGGGTTGGCCAGTGGCCTTGCCTAATGTGGATTACTACCAGACTACCCCATGCTGTGTAAACAGAAACAGTGTCTCCCACCACCTCATGAACGAATAGCTAATGGAAGTGTCTGAAAATGAGATAAATTAACTATCGTCTCAGATTGTTACTGATATGTTAATGAGCCAGTAACAAACTTACCAATCCTCTATCCTGATGGCACAATTCGGTTTCTGCTCAAAGTGACGGAAAGGATGCTAGATCGCGGAGCATTAACCCTTAAAAATCCAGAAACCCAGTTCATAGCAGGAACATATTATAGCTTAAACTAAAAATGCCTGTTAGGTCAAATAGTCAAGAATTCCTATGACAATCTCCTAGAAGCCAGCTGGCATGGTGGACTGCCTTAAAATGGCGGCATCATAGCCAACGTTCCCGCTAAGCTGCGCCACGCCAGTCTGGAGGTCCCGCGCAGGGCGCTCACTGGCTTTTAAATGGGAGAAACTGCGCATGCGCAAAACTTTGAATGGGCCGCGCAGCCACTTAAAGGGACCGCGCACCCAAAAGAAAATTAGAGGGAACATTGATCATAGCAACTCCCAGAGAAGCAAACACTCACTTGCACTATGGTGCGCTGTTGACTTCAAATATGTTGCGCATTGAGTGTGTGGAATTCTTTCATGTTGACACATGTGGTGTCTTGAAAAGTCCCTTGCTCATAGGGCACTTGGGTACAAGCTCACTGAACCCACAGGAGTCCTGCCCCTGTAAAAGTGCAGTGCTCGGTCACACTGCTGATTGACCACAGGGAAGCTCTAGCAAACAATGCATCAACAACTTGCTTGATGCATCTGTGCATAGTTAAGTAGCTAATGTTAATTATATTCCCATGCCGGCATGGAATGACATCACAACATTAATATTGAGGAGGGCTATGACCTTTGAAGCTACTGGCAGTGCAGTGTCTGTGTTGGACACAGGCTTAGGTCAGATTATAGCACATGAAATAATTCAGTGGCTGTTTCCTTGATAAAGCAAAAGGCCCCACAACCAATGCTCTTGGGACAACTGGAGACAAGAGCATTTCTGCCCAGGTATTCTGGTGTGGGGGCAATGGGAAGGGTAGAGCTGTATGTCTGACATAACACCCCAAAGAGGAGCATTCCCAGTGGGAAACCCTTGTGTCGCATCTTTAATAGTGGAGGTAAAATGACACACGCAAACCAAAATCACGGCAGAAAGAGGGTTCCTGGAAAGACAAACAATATAGCTGCTGGGCTCTGGAATGGATTTCTGCCATTCCTATAGCACCTAACAACCCTGGACACAAGTATTATATGCAAACTAGTGTAAATCAGGTGAAATGACAGAAACATAGAAGATAGGAGCAGGAGTAGGCCATTCGGCCCTTCGAGCCTGCGCCGCCATTCAATGAGATCATGGCTGATCATCCAAATTCAGTACCCTGTCCCTGCCTTCTCCCCATATCCCCTGATCCCTTTAGCCTTAATATATCCAACTCCTTCTTGAATATATTTAATGAATTGGCCTCAACTGCCTTCTGTGGTAGAGAATTCCACAGGTGCACCACTCTCTGGGTGAAGAAATTCCTCTCATCTCTGTCCCAAATGGCTTACCCCTTATCCTTAGACTGTGACCCCTGGGTCTGGACTCCCTGACCATCGGGAACATTCTTCCAGCATCTAGTCTGTCCAGTCCTGCCAGAATTTTATAAGTTTCAATGAGACCCCTCTCATTCTTCTAAACTCCAGCGAGTATAAGCCCAATCGACCCAATCTCTCCTCATACGCCATTCCAGGTATCAGCCTGGTGAATCTTCGCTGCACTCCCTCCATGGCAAGAACATCCTTCCTCAGATAAGGCGACCAAAACTGCACACAATATTCAAGGTGTGGTCTTACCAAGGCCCTGTACAACTGCAGCAAGACATCCTTGTTCCTGTACTCAAACCCTCTCGCTATGAAGGCCAACATACCATTTGCCTTCTTAACCGCCTGCTGCACCTCCATGCTTACCTTCAGCGACTGGCGCACAAGGACACCCAGGTCTCGTTGCACTTCCCCTTCTCCCAATCTATTGCCATTCAGATAATAATCTGCCTTCCTGTTTTTGACACCAAAGTGGATAACCTCGCATTTATCCACATTATTATATTGCATCTGCCATGCTTCTGCCCAATCACCCAACCTGTCCAAATCATCCTGGAGTTTCTCGGCATCCTCCTCACAGCACACACGCCCACCCAGCTTTGTGTCGTCTGCAAACTTGGAGATATTACATCTAGTTCCCTCGTCTAGATCATTAATATATATTGTGAATAGCTGGGGTCCTAGGACCGATCCCTGCGCTACTCCACTAGTCACTGCCTGCCACTCAGGGAAAAAAACCCGTTTATTCCAACTCTTTGCTTCCTGTCTGCCAACCAGTTCTCTATCCAAGTCAATACCTTGCCCCCAATTCCATGTGCCTTAACTTTACATGCTAATCTCTTATGTGGGACCTTATCGAAAGCCTTCTGAAAGTCCAAATACACCACATCCACTGGTTCTCCCTTATCTACTTTACCAGTTACATCCTCAAAAAATTCCAGTAGTCAAGCACGATTTACCTTTTGTAAATCCATGTTGACTTTGTCCGATCCTGTCACTGTTTTCCAAGTGCTCTGCTATTACATCTTTTATAATGGACACTAGCATTTTCCCCACTACCGATGTCAGGCTTATCGGTCTATAATTCCCCATTTTCTCTCTACCACCTTTTTTGAATAGTGGGATAACATTAGCTACCCTCCAATCCATGGGTACTGTTCCAGAGTCTATCGAGTTCTGGAAGATGAACAGCAATGCATCTACTATTTCTAGGGCCACTTCCTTAAGTACCCTAGGATGTAGATTATCAGGCCCTGGGGATTTATCGGCCTTCAATCCTGTCAATTTCCCTAACACCATTTCCCGACAAATACTGATTTCTTTCAGTTCCTCCCTCTCATTAGACCCTATGTTCCCCAACATCTCTGAGAGGTTATTTGTGTCCTCCTTTGTGAAGACAGAACCAAGTATGTATTTAATTGGTCTGCCATTTCTTTGTTCCCCATTATAAATTCCCCTGATTCTGACTGCAAGGGACCTACACTTGACTTCACCAATCTTTTTCTCTTCACATACAGGAAACTTTCTGGTATCCGGCATTGACGGGACCGAGCTGGTGCCGGTCGATCAACACTGCCGGAGAAACCAGCGCTAATGTTAAAACATATGGAGCTTCTGAGCTCCGTATCTAACAACAAACCCTGTTGCTTAGCAACAGCTTCAAAACAGTCGGCGCAGCTTGCAAGCGTCTCTGTAGCTAAGCAACAGCTTCAGCTAGACGCTTGCAGAGCCAGGAATGGAGAAAAAAAGCAACGAAAAGTAAAAAAAGTTACCTGAACCGACTTCTGAATTTTGTCGGTGGATAGAGCATTCCGGAGATTTAACCTCCGTTTAAACGAAAGTTTCCTCTATCTATAAAAGCTTTGTGTCAGTTTTTATGTTCCCTGCAAGCTTACTCTCATACTCTATTTTCCCCCTCTTAATTAATCCCTTTGTCCTCCTTTGCTGAATCCTAAACTGCTCCCAATCCTCAGGTTTGCTGCTTTTTCTGGCCAATTTATATGTCCTCTCCTTGGATCTTATGCTATCCATAATTTCCCTTGTTAGCCACAGTTGAGTCACCTTTTTGTTTTATTTTTATGCCAAACTGGGACGATACAAAAACTGACAAATATGGAGGTCCAGAGACTTGGGGTTCCCTTTAGCCGCGCAGCTATCTGGAGGTCTCGCGCAGCTTGTCAAATCGGAGATTTCTTTGAATGGCCCACGCAGCCCGTTAAAGGGACCGCGCACCCAACCAAAAAAATTAGGGAGAACATTGCCATGTAGATAGATCATTAAAATGTCATGAACAGGTACCGAAATAATCAAAAAGGCTAATGGAATGCTGGTCTTTCTATCTAGTGGACTAAAATACAAGGGGGTAGAAGTTATGCTGCAGCTATACAAAGCCCTGGTTGGACCACACCTGGAGCACTGTGAGCAGTTCTGGGCACCAGACCATAGGAAGGATATATATTGGCCTTGGAGGGAGTGCAGCGTAGGTTTACCAGAATGATACCCGGACTTTAAGGGTTAAGTTATGAGGAGAGATTACACAAATTAGGGTTGTATTCCCTAGAATTTAGAATGTTAAGGGGTCATCTGATCAAAGTTTTCAAGATATTAAGGGGAACTGATAAGGTAGATAGAGAAACTATTTCCGCTGGTTGGGGATTCTAGGACGAGGGGCATAGTCTAAAAATTAGAGCCAGACCTTTCAGGAGTGAAATTAGGAAACACTTCTACACACAAAGGGTGGTAGAAGTTTGAAACTCTCTTCCGCAAACAGCAATTGATGCTAGATCGATTGTTAATTTTAAATCTGAGATTGATAGATTTTTGTAAACCAAAGGTATTAAGGGATATGGGCCAAAGGCGGGTATATCGAGTTAGATCACAGATCAGCCATGATCTCACTGAATGGCAGAACAGGTTCAAGGGGATAAATGGCCCACCCCTGTTCCTATCATGGCATTATTAGCCCCGCATTTGTGATCGTGGTGGAAAATTCTAGCAGAAAAGATGTAGGTGGGGTTTTAAATGAATTTTTTGCATCTGTGTTCACTATGGAGAAGGACGATGTGGACATAGAAATCGGGCAGGGGGACTGTGATATACTTGAACATATTAGCATCGAGAGGGAGGAGGTACTAGCGGTTTTAGCAGGCTTAAAAGTGGATAAATCCCCAGGCCCGGACGAGATGTATCCCAGGCTATTTGAGGCAAAGCAGGAGATTGCAGGAGCCCTGACACAAATTTTCAGAACCTCTCTGGCCACAGGGGATGTGCCAGAGGACTGGAGAACAGCTAACGTAGTATCATTATTCAAGAAAGGTAGTAGGGATAAACCAGGGAATTACAGGCCAGTGAGCCTAACATCAGTGGTAGAGAAATTATTGGAAAAAATTCTGAGGGACTGAATTAGTCTCCACTTGGAGAGGCAAGGATTAATTAGGGACAGCCAGCATGGCTTTGTCAAGGGAAGATCATGTCTGACCAATTTGATTGAATTTTTCGAGGGGGTGACTAGGTGTGTGGATGAGGGTAGTGCAGTGGATGTGGTTTACATGGATTTCAGTAAGGCTTTTGATAAAGTCCCACACAGGAGACTGGTCAAGATGGTAAGAGCCCATGGGATCCAGGGTGCCTTGGCACATTGGATCCAAAACTGGCTTAGTGGCAGAAGGCAGAGGGTGATGGTGGAAGGTTGTTTTTGTGACTAGAAGCCTGTGTCCAGTGGGGTACCGCAGGGATCGGTGCTGGGTCCCTTGCTGTTTGCGGTCTACATTAATGATTTGGATGTGAATGTAAAAGGTATGATCAGTAAGTTCGCAGATGACACGAAAATTGGTGGGGTGGTAAATAGCGAGGAGGGAAGCCTCAGGCTACGGTATGATATAGATGGGTTGGTCAGATGGGCGGAACAGTGGCAAATGGAATTTAACCCTGAAAAGTGTGAGGTGATGCATTTTGGACGGACTAACAAGGCAAGGGAATACACAATGAATGGTAAGGCCCTAGGAAAGACAGAGGATCAGAGGGACCTTGGTGTGCATGTACATAGGTCCCTGAAGGCAGAACAGGTGGATAAGGTGGTTAAAAAGGCATATGGGATACTTGCCTTCATTAGCCGAGGCATAGAATATAAGAGCAGGGAGGTTATGATGGAGCTGTACAAAATGCTGGTAAGGCCACAGCTGGAGTACTGTGTGCAGTTCTGGTCGCCACACTATAGGAAGGATGTGATTGCTTTGGAGAGGGTGCAGAGGAGATTTACCAGGATGTTACCTGGGTTGGAGTGCTTCAGCTATGAAGAAAGACTGGACAGGCTGGGGTTGTTTTCCTTGGAGCAGAGAAGGCTGAGGGGGGACCTGATTGAGGTATACAAAATTATGAGGGGCATAGATAGGGTAGATAGAAAGGAACTTTTCCCCTTAGTAGAGGGGTCAATAACAAGGGGGCATAGATTCAAGGTAAGGGGCAGGAGGTTTAGAGGGGATTTGAGGAAAAACTTTTTCACCCAGAGGGTGGTTGGAATCTGGAACTCACTGCCTGAAAGGGTGGTAGAGGCAGGAACCCTCACAACACTCAAGAAGCATTTGGATTAGCATTTGAAACGCCATAGCATACAAGGCTATGGACCAAATGCTGGAAAATGGGATTAGAATAGACAGGGCTTGATGGCTGGCGCGGACGCAATGGGCCGAAGGGCCTCTTTCTGTGCTGTATAACTCTATGGCCTAGAAATTGGGTTGGGGGCGCCAAAGTGGCGCAAAAGTCGGCGGAGCGCATGATTTAGCGCAGCGATCGGTGTGATACCGATCGCCAGAAATTCAGTTTCAGCGCCCCAAGAGGGACACGGGGCGAGGCTCGAGGCGCTCCACGTCCCTCTTAGGGCGCTGAAACTGATTATCACAGCGCAACGTGCCGCAGCGCCACACACTGCGGCACGGCACGCTGCGGTACTGCAGGCCTTCCTCCCACTGTTAAGGGGGAGGTGCCTGCAACAGCGCGAGCCCCGATCGCGAGTGCCGGCAAATGAGCCCGGCACCAAGGAGACGTGTCGGGCTCTTGGGAAACAGCCGGCAAGGGTGGGGGGGGTTAGGAGGCCGGGGACGGAGGTGCTGGCAGGCGGCCACCGGAAAAGCGGCCGCCCCGCACCTCCACCTTAACTTGCGCTGCTGCCGGCACAGTAAGGCCCCGTGAACCGGGCGCGGGTAGCGAGCGGCGCAACTGCGGTGTTCGCAACCAAATATCGCGAACGGGGCACTGCGCACACCGATGACGTCATCGGTGGCGGCGCAGCGCAAATGCCTAACGCCACCATTAGCGCCCCTACTGAATATCGCCGGAGACGCAGCCAGTGGCGCTACAGCCACTGACTGCCTCTTTAGGCGCTACTCACCCAATTTCTCCCCCTATGACTCCTGCTGACCTTCCGATCAGGTCTGCCCAATTTACGTTGGCAAAACAGAAAATCCCGATTAGAACATCTAGGTTACTGCGGCCAGCCACTGCAGAACAGCAATCAATAAAGCAGAGAATGCTGGTTATCTTCCAAATCAAGTAGAGTAGCAAGAAGTCTGAGGGGGCATCATGTGTAGTACTCTGGTCAGATTGCACCTCCAGTAATCTGTTCAGTTCTGGTTACCGAAACACAATGGAAACACAAAATCCCTAGAAGCAATGTAGTGAAGGGCCAGAAGGCCGATCCTTAGTGTTAGAGGGCTGACTTCGGAGGAAAAGTTAGAAAAACTTGGACTCTTCAACCTTGAAAGGAGGCGAATGAGAGGGGACATTGAGGTAGAAGGATATTAAGGAGAATAGAAGGTGGTTAATTGAAACCCTATTTCAAGTTGAACCGTGACTGTAGGACAAAGGGACATATGTATAAACTAGTTAAAGGCAATTTCAGGACTATTGTCAGGAAGCACGTCGTCACACAGTGACCAACACCTGGAATGGAATCCGGATAGGGTAGTGACTCCCAAACTCTGAAATCATTCACGAGTAAGTTAGATGCTATGATGGGGAAATTTGTAGGTTTCCAAGCCAGGGTGAGCTAGATGGGCCAAATGGGCTATCCTCATCCTGATGTTGTAATATTGTGCACAGCTGCATTCAGCCTCTGGCAGCAGGGAAAGGCAACTGCACCTGGTATTCCCAGGCGGTCTCTCTTCCAAGTACCAACCAGGCCTGACTCTGCTTAGCTTCCAAAATCAGATGTCTTCACAGTACAACAACTTGCATTTATATAGCACCTTTAACACAGTAAAACCTCCCAAGGCGCTTCACACGAGCATTATCAAACAAAGTGTGACACAGCCACATAAGGAGATATTAGGATAGATGAGTAAAAGCTTGGTCAAAGAGGTAGATTTTAAGGAGCGTCTTAAAGGAGGAGAGAGGGGTTGAGAGTTAGAGGGGCGGAGAGGTTTAGGGAGGGAATTCCAGAGCTCAGGACCTAGGCAGCTGAAGGCATTGCCGGCAAATTAATGAAAATCGGGGATGTGCAAGAGGCCAGAATTGGAAGAGTGCAGAGATCTGAGGGTTTTTGGGTATGGGGAGGTTTTGGGGGGAGCATGAAGAGATTTGAAAACAAGGATGAGAAAACAAAAAAAATTAAGGCTTTGCCGGACTGACAATGGCTTCGGTCTTCCCAATATTTAGTTGGAGGAAATTTCTGCTCATCCAGTACTAGATGTCGGACAAGCAGTCTGACAATTCAGAGACAGTGAAGGGGTCGAGAGAGGTGGCAGTGAGGTAGAGCTGGGTGTCGTCAGTGTACATGTGAAACCTGATGATGTGTCTCCAGATGATGTCGCTGAGTGGCAGCATGTAGATGAGAAATAGGAGTGGGCCAAGGGTTGATTCTTGGGGGACAGCAGAGGTAACGATGCGGGAGTGGGAATAGAAGCCATTGCAGGTGATTCTCTGGCTACGACATGTAGTGCCAAAGGGATCATCTACCCTTACAAAGACATTACAACACAGGGACAAGTCCATTCAGTCCATGTTGGTGTTTATCTGCCACAGAAGCAGTAGTTCTAGTCCTAAACCCACGTGCCTTCTTTTTCCGACTTGAAAGCTCGCTCTCTTCCCTAGCTTGTTGAGCATTTTCTCTCTCTCTCACAATAGGGGAGAATGTGTTGCAAAGAAAAGTGAGTGAGCAGCAAACAGGGCGCTGAGTAAAATACTGCTCCAGTAAATTTGCTGTAGTACAGCAATGCATCTAGCCTAAAAGGAACACAGTCCAGCTCCCACAAAAGATCCTAAAAATTTAAACATTTTTAAAAGTCAACATGAATCACAAATCGATCCATACTATTTTATTTTTTAAATTAGTACAGCGGACAAGACAACTTTTTGAATAGGAGGAAACCCTTGAGATTATAGACCCACCTGTGCTGAGGAATTGTTCCAGTTTGTTGACCCATGTCAGGCCAATGCTGTGTACACCTGCTACGTGTGTGCAATGATAGCGTGTGGGACATAACGGATCTAGAATGAGAACATTATATAAATGAATGGCAGCCACTATTCCTCACTGTGGGTACATTGAAACAGCCTAGGCACAGGGCACAGGTCTAAATCATATACATATGGTGGAACATCTGGCAACATAAGGCTGATCAGTATTGGCCTCTCATACAAATGCAGCATTTATTTAGATAATACAATGGAACAGGATTGGGAGCTTAATTGTATACAACATCAATGCAGTTACATTTACTGTCAGGTATCCAGTTTATCATTGATATACGTAGGATTACTACAAAGTAATGACACTATACCTTTATGCAAGGTGATTGGGCAGGAGAAATCGGATTGTAACTGCTCATCATCATCGCCCGTTGCCAGCTTCAGGGTCAATTCCAGTTCCACACATTCAAACACGTACAGAGAAGGGACAGGCTCACACCTCAGGTCCCAAGATTCATTAGCCTAGAGTTAACAGGAAGAAAATAAGCCTTCAACTTTCTAACACATTATATCGAACTATGCAAGTCAAGCCGGTTTAACTACATACAGATGCAAATTTTACAATCAGTCCTTTTTAATGGAAGTACACTTTCTGGATTAGATCAGTCAACGCACATGGTAAATACCTTCACAACTGGATGTCGTTCAATGTATTTTGTGGGTGGCTTTATAAACCTTGAGGGTCTGAAGATATTTCAGATACTGTGATATCCTCCCTAGTTACATCGAGTCTACAGCACAGAAACAGGCCATTCGGCATAACTGGTCTATGCCGGAGTTTATGCTCCACACGAGCCTCCTCCCACCCCTCTTCATCTCACCCGTCTATTTTTATATACAGCTTCCACTTAAATGCGTCAATGTTATTTGCCTCAACCACTCCCTGTGGTAGCGAGTTCCACATTCTCCCCACTCTCTGGGTGAAGAGGTTTCTCCTGAATTCCGATTGGATTTATTAGTGACTACCTTATTCTTCTAATTTTGGTCTCCCCCACCAGTGGACACATTTTCTCCACGTCTACCCTATCTTAAAGACCTCGATCAGGTCACCCCTCAGCCTTCAGTTTTCTAGAGAAAAGAGCCCCAGTCTGTTCAGTCTTTCCTGACGGGTATAACCTCTCATAAGAACATAAGAACTAGGAGCAGGAATAGGCCACTTGGCCCCTCGAGCCTGCTCCGCCATTCAATAAGATCATGGCTGATCTTGGGCTCAAAGCCACTTCCCTGCCCGCTCCTCATAACCCTTCACTCCCTTATCTTGCAAAAATCTGTCTATCTCCACCTTAAATGTATTTAATGACCCAGCCTCCACAGCTCTCGGGCAGAGAATTCCACAGATTTACGACCCTCAGAAGAAATTCCTCCTCATCTCAGTTCTAAAAGGACAACCCTTTATATTAAAACTGTGCCCCCGAGTTCTAGATTTCCCCACAAGGGAAAACATCCTCTCTGCATTTACCCTGTCGAGCCCCCTCAGTACCTTATGTTTCAATAAAATCACCTCTCATTCTTCTAAATTCCAATGAGTATAGGCCCAACCTGCTCAACCTTTCCTCATAAGTCAACCCCCTCATCTCTGGAATTAACCTAGTGAATCGTCTCTGAACAGCCTCCAATGCAAGTATATCCTTCCTTAAATGAGTTCTCGTATCATCCTTGTCAATCTTTTTTGGATGTTCTCCAGTGCCTCTATATCCTTTTTATACTATAGAGACTAGAACTGTGCCCAGTGCTCCAACTGTGATCTAACCAAGGTTGAATACAAGTTTAACAGGGCTTCCCTGCTTTTTAATTCTACCCCTCTAGAAATGTGCTTGCTTTGGTTTTTTTTTTTTTTTAAATGGCCTTATTAACCTGTGATGGTACTTTGTGATTTGTGTATCTGTACCCCCAGATCCCTCTGCTCCTCTACCCGTTTGGCTCTTATTTTCCAAGGAGTAATCACAGAAATCACAGAAACCCCACAGTGCAGATAGAGGCCATTTCGGCCCATCGAGCCTGCACCGACACATATCCCACCCGATCCCTGTAACCCCTACACCAACACATATTCCACCCTATCCCCGTAACCCCACGTATTTAATCCCCCTAACACTAAGGGCCTATTTATTCTTAAACAACAACTTGTATTTATATAGCGCCTTTAACGTAGTAAAACGTCCCAAGGCGCTTCACAGGGAGCGTCATTAAAACAAAATTTGACACTGAGCCACATAAGGAGAAATTAGGGCAGAGGAGCAAATGCTCGGGCAAAGAAGTAGGTTTTAAGGAGGAGAGAGAGGTAGAGAGGTTTAGGGAGGGAGTTCCAGAGCTTAGGGCCCAGGCAGCTGAAGGCACGGCCGCGAGTGGTAGAGCGATTATAATCAGAGATGCACAAGAGGCCAGAATTGGAGGAGTACAGATATTTCAGAGGATTGTGGGGCTGGAGGAGATTACAGAGATGGGGAGGGGCGAGGCCATTCCTAACACAATGCACCACCTCACATGTATCTATATTGAAATTCATTTGTCAATTAAACACCTATTCTGCAAGTTTATTAATTTCTTCATAGCAACACAATTGTTGTTTGCACTGATTACCTGATCACATTAGACTGTAGTTTGCTCTTGGTGTTTTAGCTGTGTCTTTATTTCTGTAATTTTGTCTTCTGCCACAAGGTGTAACTGTTCGGGCATTACGCATTGAATACAAGGGACTGGGGGCATGGCGGCACTACCAACTCAACAATTTCACTCGATGATAGGCAGACAGATGGAGGGTGAAGCCATTTTATATGGGTGGAAGGTAGAGAAGGGAAGGAGGAAGAAACACTACTCGAATATAGTAGCAAACTACCAAGATCGAGATTAATCATAAACTGGATATGGTCAGATACATATTCCACCTTACCATTTGCTCCTCCTCTTCATCCCCCTCAAGAACCACACAGTGGTATAGCATGCCGGATTGTGTAGCAATCACCAGAATGTTGGGGGTACAAGGAAGGCACAGTATTGCGCAAGCGTCATAGCCGTAATTATCCTCAGCAGCCGGATGCATCGGCAGAGGACCCAGTAACTTCCCAATAAGACCAGTGCTAGGAGAGAAGAGTGGAATAAAGCGGTCACATTATGTCGTACTAACAAGGACACCTTCATTTTCACCTGAGACACTGGAAAGTCAGAGCAGCTTTGCTACAAGTGTAAAAGATACCCAGGTCGTGAGTGTCACAAATATGAGCGAGTTGTGAATTTCATTCCCTCCAATGCATAAAAAAGTCACGGACTAATTAGAATATTGTCACAAATTTTGGGTCTACTGCACACATTCCCTTGGTTACTCTTGTACCCTTACTCCCCGGACTTTACTTTCACTAATATTTAGACACGTTAGTGTGATTCGGGGATGTTAACAATGAAACCCCCTCGCTGGATGATCAACAGGAACCCGTAATCCTCCTCGCATGTCCTCCAATCCTCTGAAAAGTAGAGATTTACACATTAGCAAGACCAAGTCAGAGAAGTGCCATTAAGCCACTTTATTTTAGTGATGGTACAGTTATACAAAATCTCACTAAGTTAATGTCAGTTCCTCCTCGTAATCAAGAAAATAATAAACCATGCCACACTGTCCGGCCTGGTGGGCCAAGTAACATTTGTTTGAGAGGGAGGAACTGAATGAAATCAGTATTTGTAGGGAAATGGTGTTGGGGAAATTGACGGGATTGACGGCCGATAAATCCCCAGGGCCTGATAATCTACATCCTAGGGTACTTAAGGAAGTGGCCCTAGAAATAGTAGATGCATTGCTGGTCATCTTCCAAAATTCGATATCTGGAACAGTTCCCATGGATTGGAGGGTAGCTAATGTTACCCCACTATTCAAAAAAGGTGGTAGAGAGAAAACGGGGAATTACAGACCGGTAAGCCTGACATCGGTAGTGGGGAAAATGCTAGAGTCCATTATAAAAGATGTAATAGCAGGGCACTTGGAAAAAAGTGACAGGATCGGACAAAGTCAACATGGATTTACAAAAGGTAAATGGCGGAACAGGCTCGAGGGGCCGAATGGCCTACTCCTGCTCCTATCTTCTATGTTTCTATGTATTTACACTTCATCTAGAGCCATCCTTTGTTTCTTAACCTGCCCCATTACCATCTCCTTTTGCCTTGAATATCTCTTAATGTCTCTTAACCTCTTCCGCCTTCCATCCAATCACAGACCTTCCCTTTTGTTCTTTCATCCCCTCCCCCATTTCCCAGCCACTACACTTGCTTAAAAATCAGTTCCATTTCCTGCTTTTTTCCAGTTCTGACGAAAGGTCATCGACCTGAAACGTTAACTCTGTTTCTCTCTCCACAGACGCTGCCTGACCTGCTGAGTGCCTCCAGCATTTTCTGTTTTTATTTCAGATTTCCAGCATCTGCAGTATTTTCTTTTTGTATCAGAAACAAGGTGTTGTTCAATGACCCCAGTATTGGATTGGAGTTACTTGCCTGGTTCATATTGCTGGCTATTTCTATTATGTCATATATAATGTTTGGGGACTGTTGATCATGTGGACCAGGAGCTATTTTTGGTTTACATTTATAACATGCTTCTGATATGGATTGAGGTTCAGTATTTTTGAGAGTAAGTTCTCAAAGGTCATGCATCTTTTCTGGATCAGACAGAAGTGGAGCCGCAGGGACAAATGGGGGGGGAGATTGGTATGTTAATGAGATCTCCCGAAAGTTAATGAACCAGCAATTTATCCGTAACAATCTACCGATTGTCCTAGATTGTTGCCACTTTCAGACTCTTCTGGTAGTGACTCAATTATGTGATGTTAGGAGGGAAAGTATTTTGATGTACAGAAAGCTTGAGGTAGTCTCCTGGGTCAGTAGGGGGTTTAACAGCTCCAGTGGCCAACCCTCAGACAGTGAAGAGGTCCAGCCCTTAACTTTCTGTCCAGAGGGGGAACCAAAGGGAAGAAGAATAGGTTCTGGGTCAGTTGGGAGCGACAGGTAAAGGCTCAGAGCAAGCCTTGATCTAACTTGATCTAACAGTGATGGGGCTGACCAAAACCATTCGGCCCCTCGAGCCTGCTCCGCCATTAAATGAGATCATGGCTGATCATCCAAACTCAGTACCCTGTCCCTGCTTTCTCCCCATCCCCCTTGATCCCTTTAGCCTTAAAAAAATATATCTAACTCCTTCTTGAATATATTTAATGACTTGGCCTCAACTGCCTTCTGTGGTAGAGAATTCCACAGGTTCACCACTCTCTGGGTGAAGAAATTCCTCCTCATCTCTGTCCTAAATGGCTTACCCCTTTATCCTTAGACTGTGACCCCTGGTTTTGGACTCCCCCGCCATTGGGAACATCCTTCCTGCATCTAGTCTGTCCAGTCCTGTCAGAATTTTATAAGTTTCAATGAGATCCCCTCTCAATCTTCTAAACTCCAGCGAGTACAAGCCCAATTGACCCAATCTCTCCTCATATGTCATTCCTGCCATCCCAGGTATCAGTCTGGTGAATCTTCGCTGCACTCCCTCCATGGCAAGAACATCCTTCCTCAGGTAAGGCGACCAAAACTGCACACAATACTCAAGATGTGGTCTCACCAAGGCCCTGTACAATTGCAGCAAGACATCCTTGTTCCTGTACTCAAACCTTCTCGCTACAAAGGCCAACATACCATTTGCCTTCTTAACCGCCTGCTGCACCTGCATGCTTACCTTCAGCGACTGGTGCACAAGGACACCCAGGTCTCGTTGCACTTCCCCTTCTCCCAATCTATTGCCGTTCAGATAATCTGTCTTCCTGTTTTTGCCACCAAAGTGGATAACCTCACATTTATCCACATTATACTGCATCTGCCCAATCACCCAACCTGCCCAAATCATACTGGAGTTTCTCAGCACCCTCCTCACAGCACACACGCCCACCCAGCTTTGTGTCATCTGCAAATTTGGAGATATTACATCTAGTTCCCTCGTCTAGATCATTAATATATATTGTGAATAGCTGGGGTCCTAGGACCGATCCCTGCGGTACCCCACTAGTCTCTGAAGCCTATTTTATCTCTCCTGCACTCCCCATTTATATCCAGAAGAGTGCCATACTCAGTGGCACACAGTTACAGATTGCTTACCTGTTGTGAGTAAGATTGCAGTATATTAAGAAGGTCTCGCCATTTTCATACAGGATGTAGAGTGGATGGACCTGAATCTCTCCTTTGGAACGGTGCCCAGGAGCACATATCAAAGGACCAAAGTCAAATGCAACAGCAATCTCACCCAGCGATGCCGCATATGATCTACAGTGAAACAGTTAGTAATCTTAGTGCACGAACAAACACTACCTCATTTCGAAATAACATAATTTAAAAAAGGGGGCAAACTTGTTTTAGTCCAAAGGAGGCAGTTCTAGTCTGGGCAATGAAGTGGAATGAGATGGATAATCCAAGGGCTGGGGAACATCTAGGAAACAGCGACCACAACATAATTAGGTTCAACATAATTACAGTCAGAGGTAAAAGAACTTGACTGGAAAAACAGAGTTTCAATAAAATAAAAAAGGGAACTAGCCCAGGTAAATGGTAAACAAACATGGTCGACAACATTGCACAAATGCTGGGTACAGTAGTGCAGCGGTTATATTACTAGACTAGTAATCCGAAGGACTGGACTAATAATCCAGAAAACACAATTCAAAATCCACCATGGCAGTCTGAGAATTCCAATTCAGTTTTTTTAAATCTGGAAATAATAACCGATTTCAGTAGAAGCTGTCAGATTGCTGTAAAAAAAAACAACTGGTTCATTAATGTGCTTTAGGGAAGGAAACCTGCCGCCCATACCCAGTCTGGCCGATATGTGACTCCAGTCCCACACCAATGTAGTTGACTCTTAACTTCCCTCTGAAGTGGTCTAGCAAGCTATTCAGTTGTAGAGATGGGCCATAAATGGCAGCAATGCCCACATCCCATGAATGATAAGAAAAAGTTCGAGATCCTTCTGTGCTGTAAAATTGTCTATGTCCTTCTTGTCTTAGGCAGTCACTCGGAACCAAGGAGGACTTGCTTCCACATTAAAAATGAGTTCTCAGGTGACTGATGAGCCCAATGCGGGACCTACAGTCTCTGTCACAGGTGGGGCAGACAGTGGTTGAAGGAGCGGGTGGGTGGGGTGCTTGGGTTGACTTGCTCTCCTTGCGCTTGGCTTCCGCTTGCTCCCGGCGAAGAGACTCGAGGTATTCGGCACCTTCCCGGATGCTTCTCCTCCACTTTGTGCGGTCTTGGGCCAGGGATTCCCAGATGTCGGTGGGGATGTTGCACTTTTCAAGGAGGCTATGTCCTAATGTACTACTCAAACAATAATTTACTTTGACGCACATTCATTATGTAGGTGAAAGTATCTGCAGTACTACACTGAAGTGCCAACCTAGATTCCGGGCTCAAGTCCTGGAGTGCAGTTTAAGCCCCAACCCCAATTCCCCGACTCACTGAATGAGTGAGACCATTAGCTTGACCCAGAAAAATAGCATTCCTTCCCCATTGCAACTAAATATCACACAATCCAAAACCCAAGCTGCATTCTCCTTATTTGTGGACCGTTCTGCTCCCACTCTTTCCTATCCCACCTCCTGAAGCGAAGTAGAAAAAGAACTAGCATTTATATAGCGCTTTATCATTTATATAGTGCTTCATCATTTATATAGTGCTTTATCATGTATATAGTGCTTTATCATTTATACAGTGCTTTATCATGTATACAGTGCTTTATCATTTATATAGTGCTTTATCATTTATACAGTGCTTTATCATTTATATAGTGCTTTATCATTTATATAGTGCTTTATCATGTATATAGTGCTTTATCATTTATATAGTGCTTTATCATTTATACAGTGCTTTATCATTTATACAGTGCTTTATCATTTATATAGTGCTTTATCATTTATATAGTGCTTTATCATGTATATAGTGCTTTATCATTTATATAGTGCTTTATCATTTATACAGTGCTTTATCATTTATATAGTGCTTTATCATTTATATAGTGCTTTATCATTTACTAGCTGGGGGAGCCCGGCGTTGCCGAGGCTTTTTCGAGGGCATGTTGTTGTTGGAAGAGCACGAGCGAGTGGGGGAGGGGGGGAGAGAGAGAGCGAGCGGGGGGGAAAGAGAGAGAGCGAGCGGGGGGGGAAGAGAGAGCGCGAGCGGCGGGGGAGGAGAGCGCGAGCGGGGGGGGAGGAGCGCGCGAGCGGGGGGGAGGAAGCGCGCGAGCGGGGGGGGGAGGAGCGCGCGAGCGGGGGGGGAGGAAGCGCGCGAGCGGGGGGGGGAGGAGCGCGCGCGAGCGGGGGGGGAGGAGCGCGCGAGCGGGGGGGGAGGAGCGCGCGAGCGGGGGGGGGAGGAGCGCGCGAGCGGGGGGGGGGAGGAGCGCGCGAGCGGGGGGGGGAGGAGGCGCGCGAGCGGGGGGGGGAGGGAGCGCGCGAGCGGGGGGGGGAGGAGCGCGCGAGCGGGGGGGGGAGGGGCGCGCGAGCGGGGGGAGGAGCGCGCGAGCGGGGGGGGAGGAGCGCGCGAGCGGGGGGGGGAGGAGCGCGCGAGCGGGGTGGGAGGAGCGCGCGAGCGGGGGGGGGAGGAAGCGCGCGAGCGGGGGGGGAGGAGCGCGCGAGCGAGCGAGCGGGGGGGGAGGAGCGCGCGAGCGGGGGGGGGAGGAGCGCGGCGAGCGGGGGGGGGAAGGAGCGCGCGAGCGGGGGGGGGAAGGAAGCGCGCGAGCGGGGGGGGGAAGGAAGCGCGCGAGCGGGGGGGGAAGGAGCGCGCGAGCGGGGGGGGGAAGGAGCGCGCGAGCGGGGGGGGAAGGAGCGCGCGAGCGGGGGGGGAAGGAGCGCGCGAGCGGGGGGGGAAGGAGCGCGCGAGCGGGGGGGGGGGAAGGAGCGCGCGAGCGGGGGGGGGAAGGAGCGCGCGAGCGGGGGGGGAAGGAGCGCGCGAGCGGGGGGGGGAAGGAGCGCGCGAGCGGGGGGGGGAAGGAGCGGCGCGAGCGGGGGGGGGAAGGAGCGCGCGAGCGGGGGGGGGAAGGAGCGCGCGCGAGCGGGGGGGGAAGGAGCGCGCGCGAGCGGGGGGGGAAGGAAGGAGCGCGCGCGAGCGGGGGGGAAGGAGCACGCGAGCGGGGGGGGAAGGAGCGCGCGAGCGGGGGGGAAGGAAGCGCGCGAGCGGGGGGGAAAGAGCGCGCGAGCGGGGGGGAAAGCGAGCGCGACTGAAAGCGCGAGCGAGCGGGGGGGAAAGCGCGAGCGAGCGGGGGGGGAAAGCGAGCGCGAGCGGGGAGGCAAAGCGAGCGCGAGCGGGGGCAAAGCGAGCGCGAGCGGGGGGCAAAGCGAGCGCGAGCGGGGGGCAAAGGCGCGCGAGCGGGGGGGCAAAGCGAGCGCGAGCGGGGGGGAAAGCGAGCGGGGGGGAAAGCGAGCGGGGGGAAGGCGCGCGCGAGCGGGGGGGAAGCGCGGCGCGCGCGAGCGGGGGGGAAAGCGCGCGAGCGAGAGAGCGCGCGAGCGGGGGGGGAGAGAGCGCGCGAGCGGCGGGGGAGAGAGCGCGCGAGCGGGGGGAGAAGAGCGCGCGAGCGGGGGGGAGAGAGCGCGCGAGCGGGGGGGAGAGAGCGCGCGAGCGGGGGGGAAGAGAGCGCGCGAGCGGGGGGGGAGAGAAGCGCGCGAGCGGGGGGGGAGAGAGCGCGCGAGCGGGGGGGAAGCGCGAGCGGGGGGGGAGAGCGCGCGAGCGGGGGGGGGAGAGCGCGCGAGCGGGGGGGGGAAGAGCGCGCGAGCGGGGGGGGGAGAGAGCGCGCGAGCGGGGGGGGGGGAGAGCGCGCGAGCGGGGGGGGGAGAGCGGCGCGAGCGGGGGGGGGGAGAGCGCGCGCGAGCGGGGGGGGGAGAGCGCGCGAGCGGGGGGGGGAGAGCGCGCGAGCGGGGGGGGAGAGAGCGCGCGAGCGGGGGGGGAGAGAGCGCGCGAGCGGGGGGGGGAGAGCGGCGCGAGCGGGGGGGGAGAGAGCGCGCGAGCGGGGGGGGAGAGAGCGCGCGAGCGGGGGGGGGAGAGCGCGCGAGCGGGGGGGGGGAGAGCGCGCGAGCGGGGGGGGGAGAGCGCGCGAGCAGGGGGGGGAGAGCGCAGCGAGCGGGGGGGGGGAGAGAGCGCGCGAGCGGGGGGGGGGGGAGAGCGCGCGAGCGGGGGGGGGAGAGCGCGCGAGCGGGGGGGGGAGAGCGCGCGAGCGGGGGGGGAGAGCGCGCGAGCGGGGGGGGGAGAGCGCGCGAGCGGGGGGGAGAGCGCGCGAGCGGGGGGGGGGGAGAGCGCGCGAGCGGGGGGGGGAGAGCGCGCGAGCAGGGGGGGGAGAGCGCGCGAGCGGGGGGGGGGAGAGCGCGAGCGGAGCGGGGGGGGGGAGAGCGCGCAAGCGGGGGGGGAGAGCGCGCGAGCGGGGGGGAGAGCGCGCGAGCGGGGGGGGAGAGCGCGCGAGGGCGGGGGGGGGGAGAGCGCGCGAGCGGGGGGGGGGAGAGCGCGCGAGCGGGGGGGGGAGAGCGCGCGAGCGGGGGGGAAGAGAGCGAGCGGGGGGGAAGAGAGCGAGCGGGGGGGAAGAGAGCGAGCGGGGGGGGAAGAGAGCGCGGGGGGGGAAAGAGCGCGAGGGGGGGGGAAGAGAGCGAGCGGGGGGGGGAGAGAGCGAGCGGGGGGAAGAGAGCGAGCGGGGGGGGAAAGAGAGCGAGCGGGGGGAAGAGAGCGAGCGGGGGGGGGAAAGAGAGCGAGCGGGGGGGGGAAAGAGAGCGAGCGGGGGGGGGAAAGAGAGCGAGCGGGGGGGGAAGAGAGCGAGCGGGGGGGGAAGAGAGCGAGCGGGGGGGGAAGAGAGCGAGCGGGGGGGGGAAGAGAGCGAGCGGGGGGGGGAAGAGAGCGAGCGGGGGGGGAAGAGAGCGAGCGGGGGGGGAAGAGAGCGAGCGGGGGGGGGGAAAGAGAGCGAGCGGGGGGGGAAAGAGAGCGAGCGGGGGGGGAAAGAGAGCGAGCGGGGGGGGGAAAGAGAGCGAGCGGGGGGGGAAGAGAGCGAGCGGGGGGGGGAAAGAGAGCGAGCGGGGGGGGAAAGAGAGCGAGCGGGGGGGGAAAGAGAGCGAGCGGGGGGGAAAGAGAGCGAGCGGGGGGGAAAGAGAGCGAGCGGGGGGGAAAGAGAGCGAGCGGGGGGGAAAGAGAGCGAGCGGGGGGGGAAAGAGAAGAGCGAGCGGGGGGGGAAAGAGAGCGAGCGGGGGGGGAAAGAGAGCGAGCGGGGGGGAAAGAGAGCGAGCGGGGGGGAAGAGAGAGCGAGCGGGGGGGAAAGAGAGCGAGCGGGGGGGAAGAGAGCGAGCGGGGGGGAAGAGAGCGAGCGGGGGGAAAGAGAGCGAGCGGGGGGGAAGAGAGCAGCGGGGGGGAAAGAGAGCGAGCGGGGGGGAAAGAGAGCGAGCGGGGGGGAAAGAGAGCGAGCGGGGGGGAAAGAGAGCGAGCGGGGGGGAAAGAGAGCGAGCGGGGGGGGAAAGAGAGCGAGCGGGGGGGGAAAGAGAGCGAGCGGGGGGGGAAAGAGAGCGAGCGGGGGGGGAAAGAGAGCGAGCGGGGGGGAAAGAGAGCGAGCGGGGGGGGAAAGAGAGCGAGCGGGGGGGGAAAGAGAGCGAGCGGGGGGGGGAAAGAGAGCGAGCGGGGGGGGGAAAGAGAGCGAGCGGGGGGGGAAAGAGAGCGAGCGGGGGGGGAAAGAGAGCGAGCGGGGGGGGAAAGAGAGCGAGCGGGGGGGGAAAGAGAGCGAGCGGGGGGGGAAAGAGAGCGAGCGGGGGGGAAGAGAGCGAGCGGGGGGGGAAAGAGAGCGAGCGGGGGGGGGAAAGAGAGCGAGCGGGGGGGGGAAAGAGAGCGAGCGGGGGGGGAAAGAGAGCGAGCGGGGGGGGAAAGAGAGCGAGCGGGGGGGAAAGAGAGCGAGCGGGGGGGGAAAGAGAGCGAGCGGGGGGGAAAGAGAGCGAGCGGGGGGGGAAAGAGAGCGAGCGGGGGGGGAAAGAGAGCGAGCGGGGGGGAAAGAGAGCGAGCGGGGGGAAAGAGAGCGAGCGGGGGGGGAAAGAGAGCGAGCGGGGGGGAAAGAGAGCGAGCGGGGGGGAAAGAGAGCGAGCGGAGGGGGGAAAGAGAGCGAGCGGGGGGGAAAGAGAGCGAGCGGGGGGGAAAGCGAGCGAGCGGGGGGAAAGCGAGCGAGCGGGGGGGGGAAAGCGAGCGAGCGGGGGGGAAGAGAGCGAGCGGGGGGGAAAGAGAGCGAGCGGGGGGGAAAGAGAGCGAGCGGGGGGGGAAAGAGAGCGAGCGGGGGGGAAAGCGAGCGAGCGGGGGGGGAAAGCGAGCGAGCGGGGGGGAAGCGAGCGAGCGGGGGGGAAGGAGCGAGCGGCGGGGGGAAAGCGAGCGAGCGGGGGGGGAAGGACGAGCGAGCGGGGGGGAAAGCGAGCGAGCGGGGGGGGAAAGCGAGCGAGCGGCGGGGGGGGAAAGCGAGCGAGCGGGGGGGGAAAGCGAGCGAGCGGAGGGGGGAAAGCGAAGAGCGAGCGGGGGGGAAAGCGAGCGAGCGGGCGGGGGAAAGCGAGCGAGCGGGGGGGAAAAGCGAGCGAAGCGGGGGGGGGAAAGCGAGAGCGAGCGGGGGGGGAAAGCGAGAGCGAGCGGGGGGGGAAAGCGAGCGAGCGGGGGTGGGGGAAAGCAGAGCGAGCGGGGGGGAAAGGAGAGCGAGCGGGGGGGGAAAAGGAGAGCGAGCGGGGGGGAAAGAGAGCGAGCGGGGGGAGGAAAGAGAGAGCGAGCGGGGGGGAAAGAGAGCGAGCGGGGGGGGAAAAGAGAGCGAGCGGGGGGGGAAAAGGAGAGCGAAGCGGGGGGGGAAAAGAGAGCGAGCGGGGGGGGAAAAGAGAGCGAGCGGGGGGGAAAAGAGAGCGAGCGGGGGGGAAAAGAGAGCGAGCGGGGGGGGAAAAGAGAGCGAGCGGGGGGGAAAAGAGAGCGAGCGGGGGGGGAAAAGAGAGCGAGCGGGGGGGGAAAGAGAGCGAAGCGGGGGGGGAAAAGAGAGAGCGAGGCGGGGGGGAAAAGAGAGCGAGCGGGGGGGGAAAAGAGAGCGAGCGGGGGGGAAAAGAGAGGCGAGCGGGGGGG
>NC_141008.1:4990921-5048332 GCF_052327205.1 Somniosus microcephalus
CCAATCTTACTAAACCTCTAATGAGCGATATGACAGGACTCTTCACTACCTTCAGAAACTCTTACATAAGATTTTTAGCAGAAAAGGCATGTGGTGTGCAGATACATAGATCTTTAACAGTGCGAGTACAATTAGAAAAGCCTGTTAAAATGACATAGGAGAATCTCAGTTCAATATATGGAGCACTGACTATAAAAGTGATACTGAATTCATACAAGACATTGGATCGGCCACAGTAGGGAGCATCACGTGCATTCTGGGAACCACATTACAGGAATAATATTTGAATCATTGAGAGAGGGCAGCGAAGAGCAAGGGGCGAGAGGTTCGAGTTAGGAAGAAAGGTTCAAAAAACTTCCTCACCAGAACAGGGAAGAGTAATGGAGAACCCGAGCGGTTATGGAGGGTTGAGAGAGGTAGAGTGTGAAATATTGCTTCCACTGGTTTGCAGTAATTTAGGGTTTTATATATTTCGGGTCCTGGGCCTCTAGTTGAGCTGGGGAGCCGGAAGGGGAAAAAATCTCAGAATAATCATCTCTCTGCAGTTAATAAATTTATATGATACTTAGGGCTGGCTTGGCTCAGTGGTAGCACGTCTGGCTTTGGGTTAGAGGCCATGGGTTCCAGCCAATGCGCCCCCCCAATTTTTTTTGGGTGCGTGGCCCATTCATAGTTTTGCACCTGTGTGAAATTTAACATTGGGAAAGCCAATCCCGGCCTGCGCAGGACTGGCAGACAGCTGTGCGGCTTAGAGGGAACGCTGGTTCCAGCCCTGCTGCAGGATTTAAGCACATAATCTAGGCTGACATTTCAGTGCAGTACTGACGGAGTGCTGCTTTGCCTGAGGTGCTGACTTTTGGACGAGACGTTAAACCGAGGTCCCGTCTACTCTCTCAGGTGCATATAAAAGATCCCATGGCACTATTTGAAGAGCAGGGGAAGTCTCCCAGTGTCGCAGCCAATGTTTATCCCTCAACCAACACCACCAAAACAAATGAACTGGTCATTCATCTCAATCTTTGTGGGACCATGCTGCGCACAAATTGGCTGCTGCATTTGCCTACACTCTAACAGTGACTGCACTTCACTGACTGTAAAGTGCTTTGGGACGTCCTGGCGACGGGAAAGGGGATCTAGAAATACAAGTTCTTCCTTTCATTATAAAAATAGGTGGCTTACACCATTTGTTACTCGGTATTTTTAGCAGAGACAGCTAGGAGGTGACTTTTGAGGCTCACAGTCACAAGGGTAAAATAAGCCAATAAGTTGGTAGTTTGGGTCATGCCAGGGAGGGAGAACAGATAGAGACTACAAATTGAAGACAGTAATTAGTTCTCATTTTAGTTTACAATTTCTATATTTAAGAAAAAAATAAGACAGTCAAATCATTTCCGTTTAACTATCAAAGGGGTGAATATTTTTTACCGTGTAGCCGGTACAATATTTTCCTCTTCACTCTGAGTAAGACAGAACATCTTCACTGGAGTCTGTGGTTGCTTTAAATCATAAAACCTATGGTGAGAGAATGGTTAGAGAACAAATAAATATCTACTTCAGCTGCACGATCTTTTAATGTATTGTTTCTCATCTATGGCGAAGATGTTCGTGTTGAGCAACAAAACTTTCCATTTCAGAGGCCCATTGTCAAGATTAAACTCTCTGATCATTGTAGAATGGTTAGCGGAGAGTAAACTTCCCCTCTACCCAACACTGTGCTTCTGTCTCAAGCTCAGGAGAGCACCACCTGCTGTAGCAGGGAGAGATTTTTTCCATTACACCAACTTAAAATGAAAAACTGGTGCAGTTTTATGCTGTAGGCCCATGCCCACTAGCCAGGGCACTGGCAAATGAATGGACGCACAGGATCCTTATAGCCACAGACTTTCATCTAATCAGTCTGACCTGGATTTGCAATGAAATTTCAAACTGTCTGTGAAGAAGGGGAAAAAAGTGGAGCGCTGCTAAATAACAAACACCTCATTCCTAAAAGATGGAGTGAAGATCTTCCTTTGATGGTTGGTAAAGGTTTTATATTATGTGGGTTTAGGCTTCCTGCACCTGAAGTACAGTCAGATGGCTCAGTGAATTAATGCAGGAGTAGCCTTTCTACAGAACATCAGCCTGAAGCAATGCAACTTTCAGAATAAGCAGGTTATCTAGCGATCGCAGATACTGTACATCACCTCATAGTATTGTCAGAGGTCAACACGACAACATGTGGCTCCTCGGTTTCACTGGGGTACCAAGCAGCATGCCTCAGTGTCAGCAACGTCGAACTAGTAAAGAATCTTTCTGCTATCGGAACCGTTCTGCAAATCCAAAAATAAAATCAGCTTAGCGTCCACAATATTTTGTCCTTTGTAACAAACCATGATTAAACAGAATATAAATATCTTACAGTTTTAATGAGCATTGTTGTCTCTCTCTCTCTCTCAGCACAGTGAACTGAACCCGCAAACTGATAGACTGGAAAGTATTTCAAGCAGTCACGACATTGTCTTTATTCAGATAAAGCCACAAACTGAAGCTTGAGCAGGATAGGATACTATTTAAACTTTTCAGAGCGACATCTTTGAAAATATTTGAGCCTGTTGATAGTCTGGATTGACACCATACTTATACATTTCATCAAGTATATTTGATGGAGGTGGCATGACCAGCTTTTAATTATTGCACCCATTTAATTAAGACTTAAAATTCAATTTTAAAAAGTACAGTGTAAACAGAATACAACAGAGATCCAAAGATTGATTTCATTATGAACTTTTAGGACAGCCCACTTGTGTACTGTACAACAGGATCCAGGACAAGAAAACAGGTTCCACTCACATCTGGTAAAATGATTTTAGAATTCGCAATTAACCACACAGGTGATTTTTTTTCTTCAACTGTATAAATTAAAAACTATCTAGTTAAAATAAGTCTACAGGTACAGGCCAAAATATGTAAATATGGTACGTATATAAAACTTAGACCATTCAGGAGTGTCCAGACTGTTTACCATTTCTCATATCTGAATACATTCATAGAATCACAGAAACCCCACAGTGCAGGTAGAGGCCATTTCGGCCCATCGAGCCTGCACCGACACATATCCCACCCGATCCCTGTAACCCCTACACCAACACATATCCCACCCTATCCCCGTAACCCCACGTATTTAATCCCCCTAACACTAAGGGTCAATTTATCATAGCTAATCAACCTAACCCGCACATCTTTGGACTGTGGGAGGAAACCGGAGCACCCGGAGGAAACCCACGCAAACACGGGGAGAATGTGCAAACTCCACACAGACAGTCGCCCGAGGCCGGATTTAAACCCGGGTCCCTGGCGCTGTGAGGCAACAGTGCTAACCACTATGCCACCGTGCCGCCCCTGTTAGAATTTTATAAGTCTCATTCTTCTAAACTCTAGCAGATATAAGCCCAGTCGACCCAATCTCTCCTCATACGTCATTCCTGCCATCCCAGGTATCAGTCTGGTGAATCTTCGCTGCACTTTCTCCATGGCAAGAATATCCTTCCTCAGATAAGGCGACCAAAACTGCACACAATACTCAAGGTGTGGTCTCACCAAGGCCCTGTACAACTGTAGCAGGACATCCTTGCTCCTGTATTCGAATCCTCTCGCTATGAAGGCCAACATACCATTTGCCTTCTTAACCGCCTGCTGCACCTGCATGCTTACCTTCAGCGACTGGTGCACAAGGACACCCAGGTCTCGTTGCACTACCCCTTTTCCCAATCTACTGCCGTTCAGATAATAATGTCTTCCTGTTTTTGCCACTAAAGTGGATAACCTCGCATTTATCCACATTATACCGCATCTGCCATGCTTCTGCCCAATCACCCAACCTGTCCAAATCATCCTGGAGTTTCTCGGCATCCTCCTCACAGCACACACGCCCACCCAGCTTTGTGTCGTCTGCAAACTTGGAGATATTACATCTAGTTCCCTCGTCTAGATCATTAATATATATTGTGAATAGCTGGGGTCCTCGGACCGATCCCTGCGGTACCCTACTAGTCACTGCATGCCACTCGGAAAAAGACCCGTTTATTCCAACTCTTTGCTTCCTGTCTGCCAACCAGTTCTCTATCCAAGTCAGTACCTTGCCCCCAATCCCATGTGCATTATCGGCCTGAAACGTTAACTCTGTTGCTCTCTCCACAGATGCTGCCTGACCCGGAATATTTTCAGCATCTTCTGTTTTTATTTCAGATTTTCAGCATCTCCTGTATTTTGCTTTTGCATATAAAGCCAACGTTGTTCACAAGTTGTGCTCTTGATATTCTCTCTATTCCTCACAGAACCGTTCGAATACTTCAGCAGAGTATAAAATTCTGCATTCAATTATTTTCCATAACGTGGTGGACCATCATGAACGCCGAATGCCTTTATTTGAAGTGGTGCACTTCTTCAAAAAGGAGCCAAAATAGAATAATGAAGGAATCATCGAGACTCACAGACAATTGATCTTGGCTTTTCCACCCTCAAACTCAGACCTCTTGCCCCATCGCTGTGGCAGCTCCAACACCATCAGTCCTTTAGTTCCAATCAGTAGCACATGATGCTGCGCTGGACTGAGCAGAACTTCATTAACTTCAAACAAGGGTGGGTTTATACATAATAATGTCTGCAGGCGAACAAAAGAAACAATTAATTGATGTGAAGCCAGTGCATTTATGTAGCACTGTATGTCGCTTGGAAACATCTTGAAGGACTTAATAAACAACAAATTTGGCAAGTGAAGTCTCGAATGGCACAGAAAGCGCTACCCCCAATGCCAGAACAATACTGTACTATCAGGACATTTCTATTTTCCCACAGGAGCCACTTTAAATTATGGGCAGTTTGCACTGTGGCCTCTCGAACTCTGGGAAGTGGGTTAAAACTGTTCAAATTTATTTCACCACGAACACTTACGACCAGACAGAAGGGGCTTTTGCCCCAAACTGATGTGTTCAGATCTCAGTCCTAAGAATCATCTCACCAGTGATAATTATTTGGTTTTAAATACTGATTAGAATCAGCTCCAGAACTGCCCTCCCTTTGAAGTTGAAGAATGCAGGGAACAATATATTAAACATCTTTATTGCAGAGCACAAGTTTACTTAATCATAAACCGAGATTTTAATCCTGGCAAAAATCCTGTGACAATACTGCTTTGCAGAATTACTTAGATATCAACACATGTTCACTGTCCACCCATCCATATATGCACATATGTAAGAAAGGAGTGAAGACAAACATAGCAAAATAATAGGGAGTGTGGTCTCTACAAAACATGGCACTGGCTACTAATGATTTTGCTACGCTTTCCATTTCACTTTTAATATTTTTTTACCACAATCAACCCGTTATTTTTCTGCAAAAATCAACTACGAGAAATCCAGAGCAAAGGGATTGGGGTAGAAAGAAAGAAAAAGAACGAACGACTATAGCGTCTTTCATGACCGCAGGACGTCCCAAAGCCCTTTACAGCCAATCAAGTACTTTTTGCAGTGTTGTAATGTAGGAAACACGGTAGTTAAAATTGGGCACAGCAAGCTTCCACAAACAGGAATGTGATTAATGTTTTAGTGATGTTGATTGAGGGATAAATATTGGCTGGGGCACCGGGGGAGAACACCCCTGCTCTTCTTCAAATAGTGCATGGGATCTTTTACATCCACCCGAGAGCAGACGAGGGCTTGGTTTAAGTCTCATCTGAAAGACGGCACCTCCAACAGTGCAACACTCCTTCAGCACTGCACCAGAGAGTCTGCCTGGATTGTTGTGCTCAAGTCTCGGGAGTGGGGCTTGAACTCACGACCTTCTGGCTGAGAGGTGAATGGACACTGTTAAAAACTAAAAGTTAGTACACACATGGCCTATATCTCCAAGACATTTGATTACAATGGGAAATTATGCTTGGGCCTTGGTCAGACCCCCATCTACAGTATTGCGTTCAGTTTTGGGAAGGAAGGATATATTGGTATTGGAGGGGCTGCAGCGCAGATTCTCCGAATACCGGGGTTTAAAGGGTTAAATGAAGACTGGTTATAGAAACATAGAAGATAGGAGCAGGAGTAGGCCATTCGGCCCCTCGAGCCTGCTCCACCATTCAATGAGATCATGGCTGATCATCCAAATTCAGTACCCTGTCCCTGCCTTCTCTCCATATCCCTTGATCCCTTTAGCCTTAAGAAATATATCTAACTCCTTCTTGAATATATTTAACTAGCTGAAGTGCCCGGCGGTGCCGAGGCTTTTTCGAGGGCCTTTTGTTGTTGGAAGAGAGAGAGAGAGCGACTGGGGGGAAGAGAGAGCGCGGCTGGGGGGGAAGAGAGAGAGCGACTGGGGGGGAAGAGAGAGAGCGACTGGGGGGAAGAGAGAGCGCGACTGGGGGGAAGAGAGAGAGCGACTGGGGGGGAAGAGAGAGAGGGGAGGGGTGGGGGAAGAGAGGGAGGGAAGGGGAGGGGGGAGGGAGGGGAAGGGAGGGCGGGGGAGGGGGAGGGGGGGAAGGGAGGGCGGGGGGAGGGGAGGGGGGAAGGAAGGGAGGGAGGGGGGGAAGGGAGGGGAGGGCAGGGGAGGGGAAGGGAGGGCGGGGGGGAGGGGAAGGGAGGGCGGGGGGGGAGGGGGAGGGAGGGAGGGATGGAGGGCGGAGGGGAGGGAGGGCGGCGGGCGCCCCCCCCCCCCCCCCGAGGGTCGCGCCCCCCACCCCCCCGGAGGTGAAGACCGCCGATTGCGCGCGCAGCAGGAGCTGAGACGCGGCGTCTCTCTCGGCCGGCGGGCCTGGTTGCCAGGGCAACCGTGACGCTGACCAAGCCAGAGAGAGAGAGACGCCGCGTCTCAGCTGCTCCTGCTGCGCGCGCGGCCCCCCCCCCCCCCCCCCGGAGGTGAAGACCGCCGATTGCGCCCGTTGCCAGGGTAACGCTGGACGCTCAGCAAGCCCCGGCAGAGAGAGACGTCTCAGCTCCTGCTGCGCGCGCACCCAAGCGGCGCTGGGCTGAGGCTCGGCCCTCCAGCCTTCGAGTGGGGCCGGGAGGTGCCTAGCTCGGGCGTGGGTGCGGAGGAGACGCCGAGGCTTCTAGGCCTACCTGGAAAAACGGGGAAAGGTAGGAAAATTAATGAGATTAGATAAGTTAATTACTTTCTAAATCATTTTTTTAAAAAACAATGTGTTTTAAAAGCAACGTTTTTTTTTAAGACGCAGAAAGCGGGAAAAAGGAAAAGTTTGGAATCAAGATGGCGGCGACTCACCTCGGTTCAGAACGATAAAGCCCGGCCACACGCGCACCGATTGGCCCGGCGGCACACGCCAGCAACCCGGCGTACGATTGGTCGAGCTCGAGGTCACTCTGTCGCTAATGAGCGGATAATGAGATGCTAATGAGCGGAATGTTGAAGGTTTTTGGGATACCGCGGGCGCAATTTTAGCCCGGCCGAAACGTAAATACGCTTAAAACCGTCTCGGAAGCGTAAGCTTTCTTTGGAGGTAACGCGCGCATAGGTACGCCCTGTAACTTTCGAGTGCATACCCGCAACGCACACGCGATGACAGACAGATAGACAGATAGAAAGACAGAATGACAGAAGTACCGATTTATATATATAGATGAATTGGCCTCCACTGCCTTCTATGGTAGAGAATTCCACAGGTTCACCACTCTCTGGGTGAAGAAATTCCTCCTCATCTCTGTCCTAAATGGTTTACCCCTTATCCTTAGACTGTGACCCCTGGTTCTGGACTCCCCGGCCATCAGGAACATCCTTCCTGCATCTAGTCTGTCTAGTCCTGCTAGAATGTTGTAAGTTTCAATGAGATCCCCTCTCATTCTTCTAAACTCCAGCGAGTACAAGCCCAATCGACCCAATCTCTCCTCATACGTCATTCCTGCCATCCCAGGTATCAGTCTGGTGAATCTTCGCTGCACTCCCTCCATGGCAAGAACATCCGTCCTCAGATAAGGCGACCAAAACTGCACACAATACTCAAGATGTGGGCTCACCAAGGCCCTGTACAACTGCAGCAAGACATCCTTGTTCCTGTACTCGGACCCTCTCGCTACGAAGGCCAACATACCATTTGCCTTCTTAACCGCCTGATGCACCTGCATGCTTACCTTCAGCGACTGGTGCACAAGGACACCGAGGTCTCGTTGCACTTCCCCTTCTCCCAATCTATTGCCGTTCAGATAATAATCTGCCTTCCTGTTTTTGACACCAAAGTGGATAACCTCGCATTTATCCACATTATACTGCATCTGCCCAATCACCCAACCTGTCCAAATCATACTGGAGTTTCTTGGCATCCTCCTCACAGCACACACGCCCACCCAGCTTTGTGTCATCTGCAAACTTGGAGATATTACATCTAGTTCCCTCGTTTAGATCATTAATATATATTGTGAATAGCTGGGGTCCTAGGACCGATCCCTGCGGTACCCCACTAGTCACTGCCTGCCACTCGGGAAAAAGACCCGTTTATTCCAATTCTTTGCTTCCTGTCTGCCAACCAGTTCTCTATCCAAGTCAGTACCTTGCCCCCAATCCCATGTGCCTTAACTTTACACGCTAATCTCTTATGCAGGACTTTATCGAAAGCCTTCTGAAAGTCCAAATACACCACATCCACTGGTTCTCCCTTATCTATTCTACCAGTTACATCCTCAAAAAATTCCAGCAGATTAGTCAAGCACGATTTACCTTTTGTAAATCCATGTTGACTTTGTCCGATCCTGTCACTGTGTTTTCCAAGTGCTCTGCTATTACATCTTTTATAATGGACACTAGCATTTTCCCCACTACTGATGTCAGGCTTACCGGTCTGTAATTCCCCGTTTTCTCTCTACCACCTTTTTTGAATAGTGGGGTAACATTAGCTAACCTCCAATCCATGGGAACTGTTCCAGAGTCTATCGAATTTTGGAAGATGGCCAGCAATGCATCTACTATTTTTAGGGCCACTTCCTTAAGTACCCTAGGATGTAGATTATCAGGCCCTGGGGATTTATCGGCCTTCAATCCCGTCAATTTCCCTAACACCATTTCCCTACAAACACTGATTTCTTTCAGTTCCTCCCTCTCATTAGACCCTATGTTCCCAGACATCTCTGGGAAGTTATTTTTGTCCTCCTTTGTGAAGACAGAACCAAAGTATGTATGTAATTGGTCATCATAAATTCCCCTGATTCTGACTGCAAGGGACCTACGCTTGACTTCACCAATCTTTTTCTCTTCACATATCTATAAAAGCTTTGAGTCAGTTTTTATGTTCCCTGCAAGCTTACTCTCATACTCTATTTTCCCCCTCTTAATTAATCCCTTTGTCCTCCTTTGCTGAATCCTAAACTGCTCCGAATCCTCAGGCTTACTGCTTTTTCTGGCCAATTTATATGTCCTCTCCTTGGATCTTATGCTATCCCTAATTTCCCTTGTAAGTCACGGTTGAGTCACCTTTTTTGATTTATTTTTATGCCAAACAGGGATGAACAAATTCTGTAGTTCATCCATGTGATCTCTGAATGTTTGCCATTGCCTATCCACCGTCAACCCTTTGAGTAACATTCCCCAATCAATCCTACGCAACTCATGCCTCATACCATCGTAGTTTCCTTTATTTAAATTCAGGACCCTAGTCTCTGAGTCAACTACTTCACTCTCCATTTTAATGAAGAATTCTGTCATATTATGATCGCTCTGACCCAAGGGGCCTCGCACAAGATTGCTAATTAATCCTTTCTCATTACAGAATACCAGTCTAAGATGGCCTGATCTCTGGTTGGTTCCTCGACATATTGGTCCAGGAAACCATCCCGTATACTCTCTAGGAATTCCTCCTCCACAGTATTGTTACTAATTTGGTTAGCCCAATCTATATGTAGATTAAAGTCACCCATGATAACTGCTGTGCCCTTATTGCACGCTTCTCTAATTTCCCATTTAATGCCATCCCCAACCTCAGCATTACTGTTTGGAGGTCTGTATATAACTCCCACGAACGTTTTCTGCCCCTTGGTATTGCTCAGTTCTACCCATACAGATTCCACATCATCAGAGCTTTCAATTGTGTTAATCCCCTCTTTAACCAGCAATGCTACCCCACCTCCTTTTCCTTGCATGAACTTCAATTGTATTTCCTTGAGTTTAGAAGGTTGAGGGGGGTGAAAGCTGTTGAAGCTGGGGGTCAATTGGAGCTTTCAAAACTGAGATTAATAGATTCTTGTTAGGTAACGGTATCAAGGGATGTGGCGCAAGAGCGGGTAAATGGAGTTATGATACAGATCAACCATGATCTGATTGAATGGCGTAACAGGCTCGAGGGGCTGAATGACCTCCTCCTGTCCCTCTCCAACGAGCGGCCCTCTCCTCCTTCCAGTCCAGTCCAGTCCAGTCTCCTACCCCCCAGGCCAGCCTCCCAGCCCCTGGAGCCGCGGGCTGCGGCCGGTACCTGTTGCGAGCTGAGGCCGGCGTTGAGGTTCTTGAGGTTGGTGCTGTGAAACACGCTGTCTGCACCGTCCCAGAAGAAGATGTCGCCGTCCAGGCAGAAGAGGAGATTCTTGGCCGGCTCGTCGGGCCGCCGCTGGACCCTCCGGAGCCGCTCGAAGAGCGGGTGATTGAGGAGCTGGCCCCACCAACGCTCGCACACCGCCGCCATCTTCCCCAGGCTGAGCCCGCCCGCCTGGCAGCGCGTCACTGTCCCCGCCACCCAATGGGGGGCCGAGCCCGCCGCCCCGGCAGCGCGTCACTATCCCCGCCAGCCAATGGGGGGCCGAGCCCACCCGGCCCGGCAGTGCGTCACTATCCCGCCAGCCAATGGGGAGCCGACCAGCGCGTCACTATCCCCGCCAGCCAATGGGGAGCCGACCAGCGCGTCACTATCCCCGCCAGCCAATGGGGAGCCGACCAGCGCGTCGCTATCCCTGCCAGCCAATGGGGAGCCGACCAGCGCGTCACTATCCCCGCCAGCCAATGGGAGGCCGACCAACGCGTCACTATCCCCGCCAGCCAATGGAGGGCCGAGCAGCGCGCCTGGGCACTGCCCGAGTGGCGGGCAGCGGGAAATGGCGGCGCTCCGGGAGCGGGGCCTCGGCGACAGGATGGAGGCGGACTCCGGGCACAGAGCGCTGTACAAGAGCAGTACTGCCCCCTGGAAAGAGACCTACAGGAAGGTGAGCGGCCGGCCCGGCGCCGCGGGGTATCGGCCGCTGCTGCCCTGAGCTTTCGCTTGTTAAATTAATAGAAGGTGGCGGCCGAGCTTGGCCTGTGGCCGCTGGAGGGAGAGGCCGAGGCCTCGGCCTCGGGCTGTGCACACACGGCTCTGGCCGGAGTCCCTGTCGGCTGGTGCAAGGAGGAATTCCTTTGACAGAATCTCTGCTGGATGGTGTTTGCACCAAAGGCAGAGAAGCTCGGTACTCCGACATTTATTTATAACTTCAAATTAATTCTCTCGCCAATATAGGTACAGGTCGGAAATGGCAATGCCGGAGTTCTCGGCTCTGAGTCACAAGGTCATAGAATCAGAGAAAGTTACAGCACGGAAGGAGGCCATTCAGCCCCATCGTGGCCGCGCCGACCAACAAAGAGCTCTCCCGCCTAATCCCATTTCCCAGCTCTTGGTCCGTAGCCCTGTAGGTTACAACATCCCAAGTGCACATCCAAGTACTTTTTAAATGTGGTTCGGGTTCCTGCCTCTACCACCCTTTCAGGCAGTGAGTTCCAGACCCCCACAACCCTCTGGGTGAAGACATTTCCCTTCAAATCCCCTCTAAACCTTCCACCAATTACTTTAAATCTGTGCCCCCTGGTTTTTGGCCCCTCTGCTAAGGGAAATAGGTCCTTTCTATCCACTTTATCTATGCCCCTCATAATTTTATACACCTCAATATGGTCTCCCCTCAGCCTCCTCTGTTCCAAGGAAAACAAACCCAGCCTATCCAATCTTTCCTCAGAGCTAAGATTCTCTACTCCTGGCAATATCCTTGTAAATCTCCTCTGTACCCTCTCCAGTGCAATCACATCTTTCCTGTAATGTGGTGACCAGAACTGCACGCAGTACTCTAGCTGAGGCCTAACTAGTGTTTTATACAGTTGAAGCATTACCCCCCTGCTCTTGTATTCTATGCCACGGCTAATAAAGGCAAGCGTTCCGTATGCCGCCTTAACCACCTTATCTACATGGCCTGCTACCTTCAGGGATCTGTGGACATGCACTCCAAGGTCCCTTTGTTCTTCTACACTACTCAGTGTCCTACCATTTAATGTGTATTCCCTTTCCTTGTTAACCCTCCCCAAATGCATTACCCCAGATTGAATTCCATTTGTCACTGTTCTGCCCACCTGACCAATTTATTGATATCTTCCTGCAGTCTACAGCTTCCTTCTTCAGTATCAACCACACAGCCAATTTTAGTATCATCTGCAAACTTCTTAATCATACCCCCTGTATTCAAGTCTAGATCATTGATATATACCACAAAAAGCAAGGGACCTAGCACTGAGCCCTGCGGAACCCCACTGGAAACAGCCTTCCAGTCACACAAACACCCATCAACCATTACTCTCTGCTTCCTGCCGTCGAGCCAGTTTTGAATCCAACTTGACACTTTGCCCTGGATCCCATGGGCTTTTAACTTTGTGACCAGTCTGCCATGTGGAACATTATCAAAAGCCTTGCTAAAGTCCATATACACTACATCAAGCACACTACCCTCCTTGTTACCTCCTCAAAAAATTCAATCAAGTTTGTCAGACATGACCTTCCCTTCACAAATCCATGCTGACTATCCTTGATTAGTCCGTGTCTTTCTAACTGAAGATTTATCCTGTCCTTCAGAATTCTTTCCAATAATTTTCCCACCACCGAGGTTAGGCTGACTGGCCTGTAATTACTCGGTCTATCCTTTACTCCCTTTTTAAACAAGGGTGCCACATTACCAGTCCTCCGGCACCACACATGAAGCCAGACAGGATTGGAAAATGATGGTCAGGATTTCCAAAAAGCATTTGATATTGAGGGTAGTACATCAGCATGGATTGAGGACTGGTTAACGAACAGATAACAGAGTGTTGGAATAAACGGGTCATTTTCAGGTTGGCAGGCTGCAACTAGTGGGGTGCCGCAAGGATCAGTGTTCGGGTCTCAGCTATTTACAATCTATATCAATGACTTAGATGGGGGGGACCAAGTGTAATGTATCCAAGTTTACTGACGATACAAAGCTAGGTGGGAAAGTAAGCTGTGAGGAGAACACAAAGTAATATAGACCGGTTAAGCGAGTGGGAAAAATGGTGACAGATGGAGTATAATGTGGAGAAATGTGAAGTTATCCACTTCGATTGGAAAAATAGAAAATCAGAGTATTTTTTTAAATGGTGAGAGATTGGGAAATGTTGGTGCTCAGAGGGACCTGGGTGTCCTTGTACACAAATCACTGAAAGTTAACACGCAGGTACAGCAAGCAATTAGGAAAGCAAATGGTATGTTGGCCTTTATTACAAGAAGATTTGAGTAAAGATGTCTTACTGCAATTATATAGGGCCCTGGAGTTTTGTGTACAGTTTTGGTCTCCTTACCTAAGGAAGGATATACTTGCCACAGAGGGAGTGCAACGAAGGTTCACCAGACTGATTCCTGGGACGGGGGGACTGTCCCATGAGGAGAGATGGAGTAGACTCGGCCTACATTCTCTAGAGTTTAGAAGAATGAGAGGTGATCTCATTGAAGCATACAAAATTCTTACCGGGCTTGACGGGGTAGATGCAGGGAGGAGGTTTCCCGATGGCTGGGGAGTCTAGAACCAGGGTCACAGTCTCAGGATAAGGGGTCGGCCATTTAGGACTGAGATGAGGAGAAATTTCTTCACTCAGAGGGTGGTGAATCTTTGGAATTCTCTACCCCAGAGGCTGTGGAGGCTCAGTCATTGGGTATATTCAAGGCTGAGATAGATTTTAGGCATAAGGTGATAGTGCAGGAAAGTGGAGTTGATGTAGAGGATCAGCCATGATATTGAATGGCGGCGCAGGCTCGAGGGGCCGTGTGGCCGACTCCTGCTTCTATTTCTTATGTTCTTGTGTTTTTTGTCCTCGACTGTTGTCGCCTCCCAAATCCATGTCCATCTTTTCTGCAACTACATGTTTGATCATCTTCCATTAGGTTTCCACGCCTGTCCCAGCACTGAAATGGCCCTAATCAAAGTCACATTACATCCTCTAACAAATGGTGCTAGGTTCCACATGTACGCTGATGACACCCAGTTCTACCTCACTCGACCCCTCCACCGCCTGTGTTGTCAGGATGCTTGGCCAACATTCAGTCCTGGATGAGCCGGAATTTCCACCAGTTAAACATTGGGAAGACCAAAGCCATTGCCTTGAGCCTCTGCCGCAAACTCAGTTTCCTCGCCACTGACTCCATCCCCCTCACTGGCCACCGTCTCAGACTGAGCCAGAATGTTCGCAGCCGCTGAGCTTCCGAACCCATATCCTCTCCACTTTCAAAACCATTTGCAAACTTGGTAGTCAGCCCTCTGAGTTAACTCTTACAGTCTTCATTGGTCCTTCTGTTATTTGAACTAATTAATCCAGTGAGTCACTGAGCTAGGAATGTCCCAGGTTTGATTGCAGATCCGTACTAAGTTAGCTTCTCAATTGGGGCAGGGGTCGTGGAGGGGCAGGGGCCGTGGAGGAGCTGCGGTTGGGGGCAGGGGTCGGGGACGGGTCGGGGAGCTGCGGGCAGGGGTCGGGGAGGAGCTGCGGTCGGGGGCAGGGGACGGGTCGTGGAGGAGTTGCGGTTGGGGGCAGGGGTCGGGGAGGAGCTGCGGTCGGGGACGGGTCGGGGAGCTGCGGGCAAGGGTCGGGGAGGAGCTGCGGTCGGGGACGGGTCGGGAAGCTGCGGGCAGGGGTCGGGGAGGAGCTGCGGTCGGGGACGGGTCGGGGGGCAGGGGTCGGGGAGGAGCTGCAGTCGGGGACGGGTCGGGGAGGAGCTGCGGTCGGGGACGGGTCGGGGAGCTGCGGGCAGGGGTCGGGGAGGAGCTGCGGTCGGGGGCAGGGGACGGGTCAGGGAGCTGCGGGCAGGGGTCGGGGAGGAGCTGCGGTCGGGGACGGGTCGGGGAGGAGCTGCGGGCAGGGGTCGGGGAGGAGCTGCGGTCGGGGGCAGGGGATGGGTCGGGGAGCTGCGGGCAGGGGTCGGGGAGGAGCTGCGGTCGGGGAGGAGCTACGGTCGGGGACGGGTCGGGGAGCAGGGGTCGGGGACAGGTCGGGGAGGAGCTGCGGTCGGGGGCAGGGGACGGGTCGGGGAGCAGGGGTCGGGGACGGGTCGGGGAGCTGCGGGCAGGGGTCGGGGAGGAGCTGCGGTCGGGGACGGGTCGGGGAGCTGCGGGCAGGGGTCGGGGAGGAGCTGCGGTCGGGGGCAGGGGACGGGTCTGGGAGCTGGGGTCGGGGATGGGTCGGGGAGGAGCTGCGGTCGGGGACGGGTCGGGGAGCTGCGGGCAGGGGTCGGGGAGGAGCTGCGGTCGGGGGCAGGGGACGGGTCGGGGAGCAGGGGTCGGGGAGCTGCGGGCTGGGGTCGGGGAGGAGCTGGGGTCGGGGAGCTGCGGGCAGGGGTCGGGGAGGAGCTGGGGACGGGTCGGGGAGCGGGGGACGGGTCGGGGAGGAGCTGCAGTCGGGGGCGGGTCGGGGAGCTGCAGTTGTCCTCTAACTCTAGATGAGGGAGTCGGGAGAAAACAGCTTGGTTATCTGCTTTGATTGCTATGCAGCCATCCATGCTGGAAGTGCTCGTGTGAGTGTCGGGTGAGGATAGTATCAGGCTTAGCTGTCATACCACCTGTGGCCGAATAGCCTGCTGACACTCGCTGTCATAGAATTTTACAAACAGGCCATTCAACTCAACAGGTCTACGCTGGTGTTTATACTCCGCACGAGCCTCCTCCCACCCTACACCTCACCCTAATATATCCTTCTATTCCCTTCTCTCTTGTAATTGTCTAGCTTCCCCTTAAATGCATCTCTGCTATTCACCTCAGCTGCTCCATGTAGTAGCAAATTCCACATACTCACCACTCTGAGTAAAGAAGTTGCTCCTGAATTCTTTATTGGATTTAGTAGTGACTATCTTATATTTATGGCCCCTGGTTTTGGACACCCCACAGTGGAAACATCTTCTCTATGTCTACCCTTAAAAGACCTCGATCAGATCACCTCTGTCTTTTTTTGAGAGAGAATAGCCCCACTCTGTCCTGCTAGTTGTACCCGCTCAGTTCTGATATCATCCTTGTCAATCTTTTTTTGTACATTCCCCAGTGCTTCTCTATCCTTTCTGTAATATGGAGACCAGAACTGTGCACAGTGCTGTAAGGATCAAGGATCACATGAGTGATGATCCTATGGGTGAAGTATCAGAGGGTGGCCAGTGCCCATGGAACCGCGCCCAGCAAAGAGTCAACACCTGGGGAGGAGCAAGGAGGAAAATGTTCTTGTCCAGTGATCACTTGCTGCTAAACTCACAGAATCTGTGATATTCGTATAAAGCTTGGCTTCTAACTGATTCCTTATTGGAGCAGCGTTGCTAAGGAAAGTTCCCTTTTTAAGGCCCTGATGATTTGTCTTTCTTTAATGTTGAGTCCGAGTATTTACGCGCCTGACTTTGCCAGCTGTACTGTATCTGCTCAGCCGCAACATGTAAAGAGAAGAAACTGCATTTGGAGAGTACCTTTTCTCATCAAAAACCTCAACACATGATGCAATAAATTCCCTTTGAAGTGCAGTGACTATTATGCAGGGAACTGTGGCAGTAATTCTGTGCAAAGAATGCCCCCTAGCAGCAATGGGGTGAAAGGTCAGTTGCTGTTTATTTTTGGTGTTTGTTGAGGAATGTTGACCAGAACACTGGAGAATTGACCGCTCAGCTTCAAGCGGTGTCGTGGCGTGTTTAACCTCCACCAAAATCACGGAAACAGGCCATGCTTCATGCGCCAATCCAATCAGTGGCAGCTTTGAGGATATTTTTATCAGATCCATTCTAAGCTCCCTGGGAAGTTTTACAACATGCAAGTTGTTGTAGTCACATTTCAAAAAAGACTTGCAGGCATTGGTCTGGGTCCAGAGAAGAACTGATCTGAAGTGTAAAAGGGATTGAGTAGTGAGGAACGAAACTTGGGCTCCAATCCCAGGAGATAGGTGAGAGGACCTTGAGGCGTAAATAAGATTTTAAATGGTGTAGGTAAATCCAGAACATTGCATTAAAGTAAAAGGGTGAGTAGGACATTCTTTTAAATTTAGGAAAATATTAAACCAGTATTGCCAACCACGAGAGGGACGATTTCAGAGTGAAATAAAGCTTCACTCACGATGGAACGCCTAAATCTTGCATGAGCGGAAAAATCCGCGATTTGCCGTTCGGTGGGGTACGGCCTCTTCTCAGACTGTTGGAAATGGGAGCGGCCTCTGAGTGACTAGGGGATGGCAATGGGTCAATTATTGCAGCAGCAAAACTGAGGGGTGGGAGCGAGCGCCATTTTAAAATTAGCACGGGCAGCCCAGGCCTTTCGAGCCACCTCTGTGGGAGGGAGGATGGGCAGCCCAAAGATCACCCCTTGGCTCCACACCACAATACAGGAATTATGGAGCGGGGGCGGTTAGCCCGCGAAACTACCTGCATCCACTGCCACCTCCAGGAGCCGTCATAGAGTTATACAGTGCAGAAAGAGGCCCTTCAGCCCATCGTGTCTGCGCCGGCCATCAAACCCGCCCATTGAAGCGTGTTTGCCGTTGCCCGGTCAACCGGCTTGGTGACGGGGAGGGGTGCAGCAACAGGGTCTCCAGGCCACTGGAGACTGAAGGGGGGTGATGAGTTCAGCAAGCACCCTGCTCATCTCCCCCATTTCATTTGGAGGAGGGGAGTCCGGTCTTAATTGCAGCAGGTAGGGATCCAACTCTTATCAAGTGTGATGTGAATGTCTTGTGATTTATTGAGGCAGAATGACCTGGTGTATGCAGAGTCAGGGGCAGCAGTCACTGCAAACATGAGAGAATCTCATTCTCCACACAATTAAATATGTTCTCAGTGTTAAAACCTACAATTTCTTCAGATAATAGCCTACTGACTCTGCAAAATTCTACGTATGCATTTGGATTGTAGCCACTGCTGCGATATGGGTTTATATTTTTTTGCTTGTAGCACAAACAATGTTCCAATAAATTAACATCCGTTTTAACACCTACTTTCAATCTTTCCTGGTTTGTTGTGGTTTAATTACACAACAACAACTTGTATTTATATAGCGCCTTTAACATAGTAAAATGTCCCAAGGCGCCTCACAGGAGTGATTATCAAACAAAATTTGACACCGAGCCACATCAGGAGATAATAGGGCAGGTGTCCAAAAGCCCGGTCAAAGAGGAAGGTTTTAAGGAGTGTCTTAAAGGAGGAGAGAGGGGTTTAGGGAGGGAATTCCAGAGCTTGGGGAAAAAGGCAACTGAAGGCACAACCGCCAGTGGTGGAGTGATTAAAATCGGGAATGCGCAACAGGTCTGAACTGGAGGAGCGCAGAGATCTCGGAGGGTTGTAGGGCTGGAGGAGGTTATGTTCTGGAAAGAGTGACCGCCAAAAGCAGAGTGTGGCCGGCCTGTGAGTGATGTGACAGCGGAGCCACTGATCCTCCTGCTCCTATTCCTTACATCAGTAATCGGTTAGTGACGGCCGAATGTGCTTCCTGTCCGGGAGCAACGGTCGCGGAATACACTTCCTGTCCGGGAGCAAAGGTCACGGAATACACTTCCTGTCCGGGAGCAAAGGTCAGCGAGTGGGTGGGGAGGGAAAAGCAGCTCCTGATTTCTTACCAAATTTCATGATTTTTAAAAGTTTGTCTCCTGATTTATGAGACGGTGGGGTTGGTGTTGCTGTAACTCAGATAATTTAGGAAGACTTCCTTTGCTCAAAGTGCTTTGGGACATCCTGAGGTTGTGAAATGCGCTGTTTAAATGCAAGATCTTTCTTTAATTTTGAAACGTGGTGTAGTGAGCTGTGTAGAAATCTTTCCATTTACAGAATGTGTTAAAATAAGAATTTCCCAACTGTCTTTATAAATGTGGAGAGATTCATCAAATATTTGGAAATAACCGCTGGCCATGGCTCGCAGGAAGAGTGGCTGCTGCGGTAAAGTGCTGGGCCAGCCGAGGGACCAGAGCCCAGCCAGCATCCGTATCTTCCAAAGAAACACAGACTTGCATTTATGTAGCACCTTTTACGACCTCAGGCATCCCAAGAAGTGGGGTGGGGAGAGCTAGGGGCAAAGTTTCCAAGTATTCGCGACGTCATCTTTTCGGTACATATCACCAGCTGATGTTTTTTAAAAGAGTTTTCTGATTCTTAGTAGAATTACTATAAAATCCAGCACTTTTTTGCACTCTTCTCACAGATTTTTCGTGATCTGTAACCCTGATAGATTGCTGTGTTTAAATTGTGCTTACATAGTCATGGATGATTTGCGATATGAAATATTTATTCATTTATGACGTACACTGATTCTCATTTCCTATGTTCCCTCTCGCTAGAGGTGCGTAGAAAGATTGAAGAACAGCCGGGCAAAGCTGTTGGACAGGTACAGGCATTTGGGAGAGAATCCGAGCTGGAGCCTCAATGGGTCCTTTCTCGTGCAAGAGGTGATGGAAGAAGAATGGCGAGCTCTGAAAGCACTGGACAGAGATTTTCCATCACTCTGGAAGAAGGGGAGTTTAACAGAGGTTTGTTAATCTAAACACCCTTCTGATAGGTTCTAATTATAGATTTTAACCTCCTTGGTTATGAAATTGTGGTGCAAATATTAAAATAAACAGGGATAGCACCTCCACTGAAATAACAAAGGAAGAGCAAATGAACAAAATGTTTGTTAATCTTTGCACAATGTATTTCAGGGCCGTTGTTCTCGGTAATTAGCAATCCGCGCACATCTGTCCTGCAGCAAATATTTTAAGAAGTTTTAAGTAATGACAAAGTCTGGTTGTGTATTAATTGAATTTATAGAGTATGATGTTTAATTAGACACAAGATCTTCAGCACCAATTTTGTTATTTCACTAATGACGTTTTTAAGATTGTTACTTTGTTGTTTCGGTGTGTTTAATTACACTGCACTATTGAAAGTGCAGTATGATTTTGTCCAAAAATGTGTCCACTTATATTTTGAAGACTTCACAAAGGGCTGTCTGATTGAAGTGATTGTAATTCAACAAATAGGAGTAGAATAGAATGTAAATATAATGAATTGTAATCATTTGGGGGTTGCTGTAACGTATGCAGAAGTGTGTATCTGAAAACTTCCGAGTATAAATTTAACTGTTGCTATCATCCTGTATTTATAAAAGAACTGTGCTGAGAACCAGTTGCAGATTGGATTGCTGATCGTGATTGTCCAGCTAATGGTCTCCATGAATCATTCATAGCTCTACTCTTAATCAAATTGTTTCATAGAAAAATGTAGTAGTGCTTCTGATCAGCTAATAGTTTTTTTTAAACACTGAATTCTTGTCCTCTGATCTCGTTTCACGTGTCAGCCTGTGGTACCTGAATGGCTGAGATTGGTTCACTACTGTCCCGGAGCTTGGATGGTGATGCAGGCCAGTGAAATCAGCTGAATGAATTCTGTTTCTGTAGTTGTGTTTAATAACTGACAAATGCTAAGGTTTGTGGAGCAGTTAATGGTCTGGGACATGCTTCTAGCCTATGGTATTAAAACTTTCCCTTTTTTTTCTTGAAAGGAAGAGAGGATATTTTACAACTTGATGTATGTTAAGGAAATAATCTATCTGTAATTTATTCAAAATCTTGCAGCTGCACACTTCCTGTCAACTTTCTCCATTATGAATTCCAATGTCCAGATTTACAGTGGAAACTCTGTGAATTGTCACACTCTGACGACACACTCCTGCAGTGATGTGATTGCTGGAAGTGTATCTGGACTGTTACTGCTTAACTTTCACGAATACAGATTATGGGGGGGATTCTACACCGTGTGCTATAATCCAACATTTGTATAGTTCCAAACCTTTTAGCAACATGGGAACAGCAGGAGCTTATTGCTGGATCAATTTGGTTAGCTTTGACAGTTCCTAATGCTTTTAATACCCATTCTCTGCCCTTATCCCTTGCTATTTCCCTTCTTTAAATGCCTGAAATGATTATGCACCCATCACCTTCTGCGTCAGTGTGTTCTGTGTTCTCTTGGCCTTTTGTATGAAGAAATTAACTGGCTTAATTTTAACTTTAACTTTACAATGTCCCCTCGTTCTGTTTTATCAGATTCCTTGAGCGTGTTCCTCATTAAACATCCACCATTGGAGTGATGTGTATGTGGTTTGAATTGCTCCCCAGGTGCTGAATACACTGGAGAATATAAATGAATTGGCAGAACTTGAGGAAATTCAACAGGAGCTCCTCAGCGAAGGTAGAAACTACTTGCAAACCACACCTCTCCACTGTATGTCAGAGAAGACGAGCATTTCTGCATGCAAACTAGTGATAGCTAAATACTATAATAGCCTCTTCATGGTTATTCCTCTAATTGGCCTAGGCCGAGGGAAAACGTGGTCAGTTGATCGCTTCAGATATTTGACTTGATCGTGTAAAATACTCCATTCCTGTAACACACACTTTTGCTTAACTCCGACGCATTTCCTTTATTCAATATGATGGAGGAATAACCCTTTTGCACATCAGTTCTCTCCTAACAGTGTGAGGAAGCCCAAACCGTCTCCTCTTACCGCAGGATCTATTAAAATCCTTTCAAATAATAGTGGTTAAAAATGTACCTTTGAACATATATTTGCAGTAGTTTAATCCTCTCAAATTGCCTAAAGAAAGTTTTTTTTTTAAGAAAAGGTAATGTGACCTTGGTCTTTGGTGGGAATATCGAGGTAGCTCAGTGCTTGAGTTTGAAAATACGCCAATAAATAAATAATGTCAGACTTTGGAACTAATGTAAATATATTCAACAGCTGAGGCGCGAAGAAATTGATGCGCGGCCTGGTGGAGAATGAAATAAATAAATACAATGCTGAACCTGGTTTCTGTGCCAGCTGATGTTCCATTGAACAAGTGATCCACTAGTCAGGAATGCACTTAAACAGACTCCTCATTGATGGCACAGACACCAGCTCCGCATTTCCCAGTGTACTCTCCTGGCAGGTGAGGCTAAATTGGGCGTGTGAAATCGGGAAGCTTTCACTGGCTCGGCTTGTTCACGGTGAGGTTTCACTGGTTTTGAGTTTGTGGAGTTGCTTCTGCAATATAGTTGGGAGGGAGAATGCTGCTGCTCATCCTAACTCTGATAACTGCAACCAATTCACAATCAAGTCAGCGATTGGAGATGATTGTTTGATCCATACTTGAAAATGTTGGTGTAGCAGAACTCCGACTTACCAGATCAATGGACGATCTAAATGTGTGTCACAAGATTGAAAGCCAACAACGTCTGGATCTTTTTTGTTTGTTGTTTGCCATGTGGACTAGGATAAGTGTACTTGGGAAATATGGAAATAAATCCACTGTATTAATGGCAAGTTTGTTTCTGTTAGGTTGATCTGCTATAACGTTCTGACCCCTTGAAGTAGAATACAGTTTAGCAAAGTAGGAACAAAATGGGATAGAGTATGAGGGAATTAAAATTAGACTAAAGAACTGTAAAAGAGAAGCAACATGAAGAAGCTTGCACCAATTTGGGGGACTAATGGAACGCCCCTGGTTGTGAAAACAAAAATTAACTAAATAGAGGAGCAGAAAGTTAAGAAATTCCTCTCCCTGCTAAAGCTGTTAAGTTCAGGATAATGCATTTTTTTATGGAATAGTACATATAGAGCTTTTTAAAGGATTTTCTTTCAGCTGGTTTGTACAAAATAGCATTTTTTGACTCTTAGTAAATGATGTCTACGATATTTCTTGTAGAACATGCCATCATAGAGGAGTACGAGGCCAGCTTGCGTTTCGATGAAGCGTGCTTGAATGCTATTATTGATGGATTTGATGTTCCTGACAGACTCATCTGTCCTATTTGTAACAGGTGAGTATGGAATCAGGCTGTGAATTGGACCTCTGGCTAATTTCCTGGGTCTTTTTGAAGCTCTTTTTAAGCTCTCTGGCCACAGGGGATGTGCCAGAGGACTGGAGAACAGCTAACGTAGTACCATTATTCAAGAAGGGTAGTAGGGATAAACCAGGGAATTACAGGCCAGTGAGCCTAACATCAGTGGTAGGGAAATTATTGGAAAAAATTTCTGAGGGACAGAATTGGTCTCCACTTGGAGAGGCAGGGATAGTCAGCATGGCTTTGTCAAGGGAAGATCATGTCTGACCAATTTGATTGAATTCTTCGAGGGGGTGACTAGGTGTGTGGATGAGGGTAGTGCAGTGGATGTGGTTTACATGGATTTCAGTAAGGCTTTTGATAAAGTCCCGCATAGGAGACTGGTCAGGAAGGTAAGAGCCCATGGGATCCAGGGTGCCTTGGCACATTGGATCCAAAACTGGCTTAGTGGCAGAAGGCAGAGGGTGATGGTGGAAGGTTGTTTTTGTGACTGGAAGCCTGTGTCCAGTGGGGTACCGCAGGGATCGGTGCTGGGTCCCTTGCTGTTTGTGGTCTACATTAATGATTTGGATGTGGCACGGTGGCATAGTGGTTAGCACTGTTGCCTCACAGCACCAGAGACCCGGGTTCGAATCCGGCCTCGGGCGACTGTCTGTGTGGAGTTTGCACATTCTCCCCATGTTTGCGTGGGTTTTCTCCGGGTGCTCCGGTTTCCTCCCACAGTCCAAAGATGTGCTGGTTAGGTTGATTGGCTATGATAAATTGACCCTTAGTGTTAGGGGGATTAAATACGTGGGGTTACAGGGATAGGGTGGGATATGTGTTGGTGTAGGGGTTACGGGGATCGGGTGGGATATGTGTCGGTGCAGGCTCGATGGGCTGAAATGGCCTCTATCTGCACTGTGGGGTATCTGTGATCTGTGATTTCTCTGTGAATATAAAAGGTATGATCAGTAAGTTCGCAGATGACACGAAAATTGGTGGGGTGGTAAATAGTGAGGAGGGAAGCCTCAGGCTACAGGACAATATAGACGGGTTGGTCAGATGGGCGGAACAGTGGCAAATGGAATTTAACCCTGAAAAGTGTGAGGTGATGCATTTTGGATGGACTAACAAGGCAAGGGAATACACAAGGAATGGTAAGACCCTAGGAAAGACAGAGGATCAGAGGGACCTTGGTGTGCATGTACATAGATCCCTGAAGGCAGCAGAACAGGTGGATAAGGTAGTTAAAAAGGCATATGGGATACTTGCCTTCATTAGCCGAGGCATAGAATATAAGAGCAGGGAGGTTATGATGGAGCTGTACAAAATGCTAGTTAGGCCACAGCTGGAATACTGTGTGCAGTTCTGGTCGCCACACTATAGGGGGATGTGATTGCATTGGAGAGGGTGCAGAGGAGATTCACCAGGATGTTACCTGGGCTGGAGTGCTTCAGCTATGAAGAAAGACTGGACAGGCTGGGGTTGTTTTCCTTGGAGCAGAGAAGGCTGAGGGCGCTCCTGATTGAGGTGTACAAAATTATGAGGGGCATAGATAGTGTAGATAGAAAGGAACTTTTCCCCTTAGTAGAGGGGTCAATAACCAGGGGGCATAGTTTCAAGGTAAGGGGCAGGAGGTTTAGAGGGGATTTGAGGAAAAACTTTTTCACCCAGAGGGTGGTTGGAATCTGGAACTCACTGCCTGAAAGGGTGGTAGAGGCAGGAACCCTCACAACATTCAAGAAGCATTTGGATGAGCACTTGAAATGCCATAGCATACAAGGCTACGGACCAAGTGCTGGAAAATGGGATTAGACTAGACAGGGCCTGATGGCCGGCGCAGACAAGGTGGGCCGAAGGGCCTCTTTCTGTGCTGTATAACTCTATGACTCTAAGCTCTTTATCTCAAAGGGGCTGGAATACAAAGTTATGTTACAGTTATATAAAGCTCTGGTTAGACCCCATTTAGTAGTTCAGTTTTGGACACCACCTCAGGAAGGATATATTGGTCTTGGAGGGGGTGCAATAATGAGGACAGGTTGCAGTCTAGGCTTGTTTACCCAGGAGTATAGAAGATGAAGGGGTGATCGAATTGAGGTGTTTAAGATGATCAAAGGAGTTGATCGGGTAGATAGAGAGAAACACTATTTCCCCAGGTGGGGGGGGGGGGGAGTCTGCAACAAGGGGGCAGAACCGTAAAAATTACAGCTGGGCCGTTCAGGGGTGATGTCAGGAAATGCTTCTTCACACAAAGGGGAGTGGAAATCTGGAACTCTTTCACCCCCCCACCAAAAAAATATTTTGAGGCCGGGGGTCAGTTGAAAATTTCAAAACAGACATTGATTTTTGTTGGGGAAGGGTTACAGAATCAAGGCGGGTAGATGGAGTTATGATACAGATCAGCCATGATCTCATCGAATGGCAGAACAGGCTCGAGTGCTGAATGATGGCGCCTGTTCCTAGGTTCCTAATTTAACAGTTTTACAAGCGCACAAATGATTTGCAGGAGAGGAACTGGAGAGAAAAGTAAATGTACGGTCTTCAAATGAGAACTGTTACAACCGATGCGTAGCTGGTTCCAAGTTGTATGACTTGGAACATCTTTTATTGAAATATCTGAAATGATTTTTAAGATGACGTAGCAGTCCAGCCAGGTCTCAGCTTTGCTCTGGGGTCTTTGTACAATTAGCTGCGGTGGTGGGGGTCTTCTGTATTCCTTGGTTGCCCCAGCATTCCTGCTTCTGTTCACTATCCAGTGATTCCCGCTGACCGGTCCAAAGATAGACGCTGGGTGTGATGCTCCCTTCCTGTCAACCAGCCTTTAGACACCTGGTGTTTATACATGGAGAATGGGTACTTGGGCTAGTTGCCAGAGAGATTAAAACTAATGTCCAGCGTGAGTTCTAGAGAGGAGAGTGATGGAAGCGGAGCACAGTCCTACTAAAGTCCTACTTACATTTTGATGAATTTTTAGAGTCTTAACTCTAGGTATTCTCCGGTGCAGTGAGAAAGACCGCTCCTTATGTGAGCCCTCATTGCCTTGTGATCCAGAGTGTGTCTTCGCCTGCCTTGTTATCTGGAGAATGGTTAGTGAGCCCAGGAATTGAACTGAGAATCCTCTTCACTGTATTTTAGCTGATAGATTACGTCGCATCATTTCCCTTGTATTCAGAAAGCAAAAGAATAACTTCTCTAGACATTGGCTTCAACTGAAAACTGCCAGATTTATTGAGCAGCAGTGACGTACCGCAGACGACAGGTGTAACTATCCCTCTAAGGAAAATAACAACACCGCCAGATAAACGGTCCAGGACAAGGTCACTGAATATTATATATTCTCAACTGCCATGGTGGGATTTGAACTTGCATTCTCTGGATTACTAGTCTAGTCTAGTCCAGTCCAGTCCAGTAACAACCATAACCTGGATGAGGTGTGAACACTTATAGAATCAGAGAATAGTACAGCGCAGGAGGCCATTCGGCCCATCGAGTCTGCGCCGGCTCTGTCGAAGAGCAATCCAGTCAGTCCCACTCCCCCGCTCTTTCCCCATATCCCTGCAATGTTTTCTCCTTTGAGTATTTATCCAATTGTCTTTTAAAGGCTACTATCCACCACCCTATCAGGCAGTGCATTCCAAATCTTAACCACGCGTGTGAAAAAGTTTCTCCTCGTGGCTGCTGGTTCTTTGGCCAATCACCTTCAATCTATGCCCTCGCGTTATTGACGCGCCAGCCACTTGCTCGTCCAGTGACTCAGCTCAGGATGATCATTGGCTCTAAACTTCATTGACGGCTTTTTGTTCAGCGGTTTCTTGGTCTGGAATATATACGGCATGTTTTCCTCCTGTTCCCTGAGTTCATCAGCGCTGTCACAGTGATGTGATGTGATGGGTCTCGGGAGTGGAAAAGTGCCCATGTTGCAATAACCAAAGAGTCTGGCTAGGTCTCTCAGGTTCAAAAACACTGTTATTTCAAAACCGATTTAAATTGTGCAAAATAAGCATTTATACCGCTGATTATTCTGCTGTCTTCATTTTGCTTCTGTGTAATTAGAATTCTTATAATTTAATTTGATTCATTTTTGCTTAAACAACGCGATCTGGGAGTGTGGTTCTCCACTTTTCAGAGCAGGCGACAGTGCATCGTGGGCAAAGGTGCCACTTCCAGTGTGAAATGACTGGATAAAGGGGTCGTTGTTTGTCGTGTGACAAGCCCCTCCCATTGGTTCTGAGCAGAGGCAGCGGGGGTCTGGATTTGAAAAGTGCTTTTTGGAGCAGTCATTCATAAATAAAGATCCAGCTGGTTTAGCTCCATCATGAATTCAGGGGCAGAAGGGTAAGCTGAGAAAATTGCGAGTCGATGATGTATTTGACCACAGTGTGTTTACTATGATGACCATTTGTCATGATTTGTTTCAGCATAAGGCCTGAACAAAAAGGACCCACAATCTAACCAAAGCTACTTTCCTTTCCCAGGAACTACCTAAATGTGAGCAGTGACTTTATAACTTGCCCATGTGGAATGTGTATCAATACACGGGTAAGTTTGTTGCATACAGCAATCTGATTCCCTTGATTTCTTTCTTTCCTTCCTGAGAATGGTAAGCAGGTGAGCTGTACTGGACTCACATCCCACATTCTCGCGTGCTGTGGGTCAAGGCACTACTTACCTAACCTCTGTCTCAGTGAAACTCTTTGTCCAGAAACCTGCTGCATGTGTTCCTTGAGTCAAGAAACCATTTGATTCCTGTACTACTGGAAGTACTCTGAGCTGTGTGCACAGAACTGGTCGCATCCACTAAACGGAGTGGCTTGTAAACCTAGCAGCAACAGGAATTTGGTGAGAGTGGTAAAGAGTGGGTAAATAGTACAGATAGTGTGTTTCAATCAAGCTGAAATTTGACATACATTTCTGACTTTAAAACTTAACTTTAAAACTGCAAGTCAATGCAGTTAACAGCCAAATCAGCTGTAAGTGGGTACCTGACGAGGATTTGGTTGTTGTGGCTGGCTATTGACTGACTGGTTGTAACTTGGGTGTTTGTAAAAGATTTATATTAGAGGGATATCTGCTACACACAGCTGGGAGAATCTACTAAATGGAGTGGCTTGTAAACAGAATGGTAGCAGGAATTTGGTGAGAGTGGAATTCAGTGTGGTGTGGGAAAGAGGTGCTAAGTGCTTTGAAGCAAAGGGCAACAGTAAATATATAAATAATCAGCATAATTAATTAGATCTAAAGGGATTGTTTTTAAAGCAAGATGATGAAACAGCTGAGCCCCCCTTGCAATTCCTGTGCCATGTGGGAACTGCAGGATAACCACATGTACAGGAAGTGCCTCCAGCTGCTCGAACTCTAGCTCGGGGTTTCTGAGCTTGAGGAATGGCTGGAGTCGCTGCAGGGCAGACGGGAGGTTGAGAATTTCCTGGAGTGCACGTTCCAGGAGGTGGCCACCCTGCATCTACAGAGAGTTCAAGAGAATAGTAAGTGGATGGCCATCCAGCAGGGTAGGAAGAAGCAGGCAGTGCAGGAATCCTCCAGGAGTGCGGCAAACTCAAACCAGTTTCCAGTGCTGAATACCAGTGAGGGTGACACCTCAGGGGAGTGCAGTCTGGACCACATCCACTGCACTGGGGCAAATGACTACACGGGGGAACAGCAAAGTGTAGAAATGCAGTGGTCCTAGGGGGATTGGCAGGTGTTTCTGCAACCGTCGGCACGAGTCTCGCATGGTGTATTGACTCCCTGGTGCCAGGGTAAAGGACATCACTGAGGGTACAGAACATTCTGAGCGGGTGCGGAGAAGGTGAACAGCCAAAAGTCATGGTCCATGTGGGAACTAATGACAGGAAGGAAAAGGGTTGAGGTCCTGCAGTCAGGGAAAAAGTTAAAAAACAGGACCTCAAAGGTCCTGTTCTGGATTACTCCCAGTGCCACACGCTACTGAGTATAGGAATAGTAGGCTGCAGTGTGTACCATCTACAAGATGCACTGCAGCAACTTGCCAAGGCTTCTTCAACAGCATCTGCCAAACCTGCCACCTAGAAGGACAAGGGCAGCAGGCACATGGGAACACCATCACCTCCCAAGTTCCCTTCCAAGTCACACACCATCCTGACTTGGAAATATATCGCCGATCCTTCATCGTTGCTGGGTCAAAATCCTGGAACTCCCTCTAACAGCACTGTGGGAGTACCTTCACCACACGGACTGCAGCGGTTCAAGAAGGCAGCTCACCACCACCTTCTCAAGGGCAATTAGGGATGGGCAATAAATGCTGGCCTTGCCAGCGACGCCCACATCCCAGGAACGAATTAAAGAAATTTACTAGAATGGTTCCAGGGATGAGGGATTACAGTTGCGTGGATAGACTAGAGAAGCTGGGATTGTTCTCCTTGGAGCAGAGGAGGCTAAGAGGAGATTTGTTAGAGGTGTTTAAAAATCATGAAGGCTTTAGATAGAGAAACTGTTTCCAATGGCTGAAGGGTCGATAACCGAAGGACACAGATTTAAGGTGATTGGCAAAAAAAACAAAGGCAACATGAAACTTTTTTTTACACGGCCAGTTGTTACGACCTGGAATGCGCTGCCTGAAAGGGCGGTGGAAGCAGATTCAGTCGTAGCCTTCAAAAGGGAACTGGATAAATACTTGAAGGGAAGCAATTACAGGGCAATGGGGAAAGAGCGGGGGAGTGGGACTAATTGGAGAGCTCTTTCAAAGAGCCGGCACAGGCACGATGGGCTGAATGGTCTCCTTCTGTGCTGTAACATTCTATGACTAATGGCAGAGTTTTTGAAGTGATTATCTGTACTGCCACAATATCAGACCGATATCCTGCGCTTTCCCCAGCAGGTAAAAAACAGACAGAATACCGAAACCTTTCGAGCAGATTAATATCGTCCTGTATAGAATGAAATATCTTGATCCAACTTCCAGTATATCTCCTGATGGCCTGAAAGTGGCCTAAGGCAATTTGGGCCCCACTCTCCAAGTCACCTTGCTCCACCAAGCTGCCCCGTCCACCCACCTTAATACTGCTAGATCTTGCCCTGCTCTTAATTACCTGGATCCACCGACTCCTTTCATATTTTGGGGTTTGGGCTTCCTCTCTCCGAGCTCCCAGACCCGAGCAAATCCTTCCCAATGTTACCAGACTCCGTAGCTACCCCCAATGCTGATTCTGAAATAAGCCTAATACTTTTTTCGGGATGAGGGTGAACCTGGCAAGGTCAGTATTTATTACCGGTCCCTAGTTTCCCTTGAGAAGGTGGTGGTGAGCCGCTGCCTTAAACTGCTGCAGTCAGTGTGGTGTTAGGTAGGGAGTTCCAGGATTTTGACCCAGCGACAGTGAATGAACGCCGATATATATCCAAGTCAGTGACTCGTGACTTGGAGGTGGTGGTGTTCTCGTACACCTGCTACCATTGAGGTTGCAGGTTTGGGAGATGCTGCTGATGAAGCCCATTTCAGTGCATCCTACAGTTAGTACACACTGCAGCCAGTAGTGAAGGGGATGGATGTTTAGCTCGTGGAGGAAGTGTCAATCAAGCGAGCTGCTTTGTCCTGGATGGTGTCAAGCTTCTTGAGTGTTGTTGGAGCGGCACTCAACCAGGCAAGTGGAGACTATTCCATCACATTCCTGACTAACATAGAAACATAGAAGATAGGAGCAGGAGTAGGCCATTCGGCCCCTCGAGCCTGCTCCGCCATTCAATGCGATCATGGCTGATCATCCAAATTCAGTACCCTGTCCCTGCCTTCTCTCCATATCCCTTGATCCCTTTAGCCTTAAGAAATATATCTAACTCCTTCTTGAATATATTTAACTAGCTGAAGTGCCCGGCGGTGCCGAGGCTTTTTCGAGGGAATGTTGTTGGAAGAGAGAGCGAGCGACTGGGGGGAAGAGAGCGAGCGACTGGGGGGAAGAGAGCGAGCGACTGGGGGGAAGAGAGCGAGCGACTGGGGGGAAGAGAGCGAGCGACTGGGGGGAAGAGAGCGAGCGACTGGGGGGAAGAGAGAGAGCGACTGGGGGGAGGAGGGGGAGGGAGAGAGAGGGGAGAGGGGGAGGAGGGAGGGGGAGAGGGGGGGGAGGGCGGGGGGGAAAGGGAGGGCTGGGGGGCCCCCCCCCCCCCCGAGGGTCGCGCCCCCCCCCAACCCCCGAGGTGAAGACCGCCGATTGCGGCTGTGCGAGACGGCCGGCCGGGGTTGCCAGGGTAACGCTTGACGCTCAGCAAGCCCCGGCCGGCCAGAGAGAGACAGCGCGTCTCCGCTCCTGCTGCGCGCGCACCCTAGCGGCGCTGGGCTGAGGCTCGGCCCTCCAGCCTTCGAGTGGGGCCGGGAGGTGCCTAGCTCGGGCGTGGGTGCGCAGGAGACGCCGAGACTTCTAGGCCTACCTGGAAAAACGGGGAAAGGTAGGAAAATTAATGAGATTAGATAAGTTAATTACTTTCTAAATCATTTTTTTTTAAAACAATGTGTTTTAAAAGCTCCCCCACTCCCCTCTGTCCCTCTCTCCGGCCCCTCCCCCTGCCTAGCGCCTGAGGTCCGGAGCTGAGGTACCCCGCGTATGGCGCGGCTGATGGACGGCCGCTGCGGGCGGCGCATGCGCGGTCAGTGGGCAATTTTGGGGCGCTTGGTCTCCCTGCCCCTGTGTGTCCCCCCTCTCCCTGTCATGTCCTCTCCCTGTCCTATCCTATCCTATCCCTCCCTCCTCTGCCTCCCCTCCTCTGCCTCCCCTCCTCTGCCTCCCCTCCTCTGCCTCCCCTCCTCTGCCTCCCCTCCTCTGCCTCCCCTCCTCTGCCTCCCCTCCTCTGCCTCCCCTCCTCTGCCTCCCCTCCTCTGCCTCCCCTCCTCTGCCTCCCCTCCTCTGCCTCCCCTCCTCTCACTCCCCTCCTCTCACTCCCCTCCTCTCACTCCCCTCCTCTCACTCCCCTCCTCTGCCTCCCCTCCTCTCACTCCCCTCCCCCCCCCCCTCTCTGCCTCCCCCGCTCCCCTCTGTCCCTCTCTCCGGCCCCTCCCCCTGCCTAGCGCCTGAGGTCTGGAGCTGAGGTCCCCCGCGTATCGCGCGGCTGATATAGATGAATTGGCCTCCACTGCCTTCTGTGGTAGAGAATTCCACAGGTTCACCACTCTCTGGGTGAAAAAATTCCTCCTCCTCTCTGTCCTAAATGGTTTACCCCTTATCCTTAGACTGTGACCCCTGGTTGTGGACTCCCGGCCATCGGGAACATCCTTCCTGCATCTAGTCTGTCTAGTCCTGTTAGAATTTTATAAGTTTCAATGAGATCCCCTCCCATTCTTCTAAACTCCAGCGAGTATAAGCCCAATCGACCCAACCTCTCCTCATAATGTCATTCCTGCCAACCCAGGTATCAGCCTGGTGAACCTTCGCTGCACTCCTTCCTTGGCAAGAACATCCTTAGATAAGGCGACCAAAATTGCGCACACTACTCAAGATGTGGTCTCACCAAGGCCCTGTACAACTGCAGCAAGACATCCTTGTTCCTGTACTCGAACCCTCTCGCTACGAAGGCCAACATACAAGGCCTTCTTAACTGCCTGCTGCACTTGCATGCTTACCTTCAGCGACTGGTGCACAAGGACACCCAGGTCTCGTTGCACTTCCCCTTCTCCCAATCTATTGCCATTCAGATAATAATCTGCTTTCCTGTTTTTGACACCAAAGTGGATAACCTTGCATTTATCCACATTATATTGCATCTGCCATGCTTCTGCCCAATCACACAACCTGTCCGAATCATACTGGAGTTTCTCGGCATCCTCCTCACAGCACACATGCCCACCCAGTTTTGTGTCGTCTGCAAACTTGGAGATATTACATCTAGTTCCCTCGTCTAGATCATTAATATATATTGTGAATAGCTGGGGTCCTAGGACCGATCCCTGCGGTACCCCACTAGTCACTGCCTGCCACTCGGCGAAAGATCCGTTTATTCCAACTCTTTGCTTTCTGTCTGCCAACCAGTTCTCTATCCAAGTTAATACCTTGCCCCCAATCCCATGTGCCTTAACTTTACACGCTAATCTCTTATGCGGGACCTTATCGAAAGCCTTCTGAAAATCCAAATACACCACATCCACTGGTTCTCCCTTATCTATTTTACCAGTTACATCCTCAAAAAATTCCAGTAGATTGGTCAAGCACGATTTACCTTTTGTAAATCCATGTTGACTTTGTCCGATCCTGTCACTGTTTTCAAAGTGCTCTGCTATTACATCCTTTATAATGGACTCTAGCATTTTCCCCACTACCAATGTCAGGCTTATAATTCCCTGTTTTCTCTCTACCACCTTTTTTGAATAATGGGGTAACATTAGCTACCCTCCAATCCATGGGTACTGTTCCAGAGTCTATTGAATTCTGGAAGATGAACAGCAATGCATCTACTATTTCTAGGGCCACTTCCTTAAGTACCCTAGGATGTAGATTATCAGGCCCTGGGGATTTATCGACCTTCAATCCCGTCAATTTCCCTAACACCATTTCCTTACAAATACTGATTTCTTTCAGTTCCTCCCTCTCATTAGACCCTATGTTCCCTGACATCTCTGGGAGGTTATTTGTGTCCTCCTTTGTGAAGACAGAACCAAAGTATGTATTTAATTGGTCTGCCATTTCTTTGTTCCCCATTATGAATTCCCCTGATTCTGACTGCAAGGGACCTACGCTTGACTTCACCAATCTTTTTCTCTTCACATATCTATAAAAGCTTTTACAGTCAGTTTTTATGTTCCCTGCAAGCTTACTCTCATACTCTATTTTCCCCCTCTTAATTAATCCCTTTGTCCTCCTTTGCTGAATCCTAAACTGCTCCCAATCCTCAGGTTTACTGCTTTTTCTGGCCAATTTATATGTCCTCTCCTTGGATCTTATGCTATCCCTAATTTCCCTTGTTAGCCACGGTTGAGTCACCTTTTTTGTTTTATTTTTATGCCAAACTGGGATGAACAAATTCTGTAGTTCATCCATGTGATCTTTGAATATTTGCCATTGCCTATCTACAGTCAACCCTTTGAGTGACATTCCCCAATCAATCCTACCCAACTCGCACCTCAAACCATCGTAGTTTCCTTTATTTAAATTCAGGACCCTAGTCTCTGAGTCAATTTCTTCACTCTCCATCTTAATGAAGAATTCGATCATATTATGATCGCTCCGACCCAAGGGGTCTCTCACAACAAGATTGCTAATTAATCCTTTTTCATTACGTAATACCCAGTCTAAGATGGCCTGATCTCTGGTTGGTTCCTCGACATATTGGTCCAGGAAACCATCCCGTATGCACTCCAGGAATTCCTCCTCCACAGACTTGTTCCCTGTAGGTGGTGGAAAAGGTTTGGGGAGTCGGGAGGTAAGCCACTTGCCACAGAATACCCAACCTGTGACCTTCGCTTGTAGCCATGGCATTTATATAACTGATCCACTTGAGTTTCTGGTCAATAGCAACCCACCCCAGGATGTTGATGGGGGACTCGGCGATGATAATGCCATGAATGTCATAGGGAGGTAGTTGGGCTCTCTCTTGTTGGAGATGGTCATTGCCTGGCACTTGTTTGAAGCAAATTTGCCATTTATCAGCCCAAGCCTGAATGTTGTCCAGGTCTTGCTGTGTGCAGGCACGGACTGCTTCATTATCTGAGAAATTGCGAATGAAGCTGAACACTGCAATCATCAGTGAACAGCCCACACACAAAGTGATGGAGGGAAGGCCATTGAAGTAGCAGCTAAAGATGGTTGGGCCTAGGATGCTGCCCTGAGGAACTTCTGCAGCGATGTCATTGGTTTAGATGTTTGGTCTCCAACAACCATAGCCATCTTCCTTTGTGCTAGGTGTGACTCCAGCCAGTGGAGAGGTTTTCTCCTGATCCCTATTGCTCAGTTTAACTAGGGCTCCTTGGCACCACACTCGATTGAATGCTGCCTCTGGAATTGTGTCTATGTTTGAACCAAGGCTGTAATGAGGTCTAGAGCCAAATTATCCTGGCGGAATCCAAACTGAGCATCGGTGAGCGGATTATTGGTGTCCGTGCCGCTCGATAGTACCGTTGATGACTCCTTCCATCACTTTGCTGGGAGGAGGCAGATAGAGCGGCCAGGTTGGATTTGACCTATTTGTGGACAAGGCACACCTTGAGGTAGAGGAATCTCTTTAGTTACTGTTGAGCTTGTGATGTGAACCCAATGCAGCTTCAGCCTATTAAGATGCTTCATGTTTCCACCCATTCACTTACAGGAAATGACCGTGCAGCAATTTCGAGCTCTTCTTGAGCACGGTGTCACGGAACATAGCAGCCTATGTGCACATTGTCCAAGCTGCTCTGTGGTAGACGGTATAGAAGCAGAACCCATGCTTCTCATGAGCTGTCGGGTGAGTGTGATTGTTTACTACACTAAAATGATGTGCAGCAGCATTTCAGCTGTTGGGGAAAGATGGAACTTTAGCATGCTCTGTTCCTTCACAGGATTCATTAATGTGCAATTGCAAAGCTGTCCTTTCACTCGCTGAACATGCACCCACCCTTTCTGTTAAAAGTTTGTGAGGGCTTCTTGTTCCCACCCACACCCTGTTACCTCGAGTCCCCCAAGGATCTATCCTTGGCCCCCCCCATATCATCCGAAAACACATCCGGTTCCACATGTACGCTGACGACGCCCTCATCACCACCCCTCTCAACCCCTCCACTGCCTCTGTGTTGTCCGACATCCAGCCTGGATGAGCCGAGATTCCCTCCCAACACTGAAGCCATTGTCTTCAGCACCCGTCACAAACTCTCTTCCTTAGCCATGGATTCCATCTCCCTCCCTGGCCACTATCTGAGGTTGAAGCAGATTGAGCTGAGCTTCTGACCACATATCCTCTTCATTACCAAGACCGCCTACTTCCACCTCCGTAATACTGCCTCAGCCCCTGCCCCTGCCCCATCTGCTGCTGAAATCCTATCCGTGTCTTTGTTACCTCCAGACTCCATTATTCTAATGCCGGCCTCCCATCTTCCAGACTCCATAAATTTCAGCTCATCCACAACTCTGCTTCCCATGTCCTAATTCGCACCAAGTCCCATTCACCCATCGCCCCTGTGCTCACTGACCGACATTAACTCCCAAGTCCACCAGGGCCCCGATTTTAAAATTCTCGTCCTCATGTTCAAATCCCTCCATGGCCTCGCCTCTACCCACCTCTGTAACCTCCTCCAGCCCCCCAACCCGCTGAGAACTCTGGCCTCTTGCACATCCCCCACTTCCTTCGCCCCACCATTGGCAGCCGAGCTGTCCCGGCCCTAACCTCGAATTCCCTCCCTAAACCTTTCCCCATCTCTCGCTCCCTTTGAAGATGCTCCTGAAAACCGAGCTGTTAGTCACCTGTCCCAATATCTCCTCCTGGCTCGGTGTCAATCATTGACTGATGACACTCCTGTGAAGCGCCTTGGGATGGTTTGTGTTCAAGGCACTGTATAAATGCAAGTTGTTTGAAATATTCCTATTGATACAAACAGGGCCTTTTATTCCCAAAATAAATACTCCAGTTTACTAAAGTTATTCACCAGATCACATTAGAAGTGGTGGTCAGATTATTTATGCACCTTTTGCTACGTTAAAGGTGCTATACAAATGCAAGTTGTTGAGTGATTTGGTAGGTTTTTGCTAGTTTTTATATTTGATTGCTATTTTACACAGTCTTGCATAGTACTTACAGCACAGGAACAGGCCGTTGGGACCAACAGGTCCATGCTGGTGTTTATGTGCCACTCAAGCCTCCTCCAACCCTTCCTCATCTCACCCTATCATTGAGCTGATAGTTTTGTGTCCTATGAATATATGGCACATCTCTGCGGCCTCGCTTTCAGGAGTGACAATTTTGAAAGGTGTGACGTAACTGAGGCAGGCAAGATATATATAAATATATAATCCCTGTCTCTCCGTCTCTCTCTTCCCCCTGCCTGCCCCCCCCTTCCCTCCCCCAAGTGCTTTCGCAGGTGCTGCGAGTTATAAAATGCTTTTAAAATTAGTGTTTATTTATTTTAAATTTGTTTTTATGGGATGTGGGCGTCACCAGCAAGGCCAGCATTTATTGTCCTCGAGAAGGTGGTGGTGAGCCGCCTTCTTGAACCGCTGCAGTCCGTGTGGTGAAGGTACTCCCACAGTGCTGTTAGGGAGGGAGTTCCAGGATTTTGACCCAGCAACGGTGAAGGAACGGCAATATACTTCTAAGTCAGGATGGTGTGTGACTTGGAGGTGGTGGTGTTCCCATGCGTCTGCTGCTCTTGTCCTAGGTGGAAGAGATCGCGGGTTTGGGAGGTGCTGTCGAAGCAGCCTTGGCGAGTTGCTGCAGTGCATCTTGTAGATGGTACATACTGCAGTCACGGTGCGCCGGTGGTGGAGGGAGTGAATGTTTAAGGTGGTGGATGGGGTGACAATCAAGCGGGCTGCTTTGTCCTGGATGGTGTCGCGCTTCGAGTGTTGTTGGAGCTGCACTCATCCAGGCAACTGGAGACTATTCCAATCGCACTCCTTACTTCTGCCTTGTAGATGGTAGAAAGGGTTTGGGGAGTCTGGAGGTGAGACACTCGCCACAGAATACCTAGCCTCTGACCTGCTCTTGTTGCCACAGTATTTATGTGGCTAGTCCAGTTAAGTTTCTGATCAGTGGTGACCCCCAGGATGTTGATGGTGGGGGATTTGGCGATGGTAATGCCATTGAATGTCAAGGAGCGGTGTTCAGACTCTCTTATCAGCCCAAGCCTGAACGTCATCCAGATCATTGATGAAGCAGCTGAAGATGGTTGGGCCTAGGACACTGCCGTGAGGAACTCCTGCAGCGATGTCCTGGGGCTGTGATGATTGACCTTCAACCACCACAACCATCTTCCTTTGTGATAGGTATGACTTCAGTCAGTGGAGAGTTTCTCCCCCCCCCCCCCCCAAATTCCCATTGACTTCAGTTTTATTAGGGCTCCTTCATGCCACACTCGGTCAAATGCTGCCTTGATGTCAAGGGCAGTAACTCTCACCTCACCTGGAATTCAGCTCCTTTGTCTATGTTTGGACCAAGGCTGTAATGAGGTCTGGAGCCGAGTGGTCCTGGCGGAACCCAAACTGGGCATCAGTGAGCAGGTTATTGGTGAGTAAGTGCCACTTGATAGCACTGTCGACGACACCTTCCATCGCTTTACTGATGATTGAGAGTAGACTGATGGGGCGGTAATTGGCCGGATTGGATTTGTCCTGCTTTTTGTGGACAGGACATACCTGGGCGGTTTTCCACATTGTCGGATAGATGCCAGTGTTGTAACTGTACTGGAACAGCTTGGCTAGAAGCACGGCTAGTTCTGGAGCACAAGTCTTCAGCACGATAGCCGGGATGTTGTCGGGGCCCATAGCCTTTGCTGTATCCAGTGGGCTCAGCCGTTTCTTGATATCACGTGGAGTGAATCGAATTGGCTGAAGACTGGCTTCTGTGATGGTGGGGACCTCAGGAGTAGGCCGATATGGATCATCCACTCGGCACTTCTGGCTGAAGATGGTTGCAAATGCTTCAGCCTTGTCTTTTGCACTCATGTGCTGGGCTCCACCATCATTGAGGATGGGGATATTCGTGGAGCCTCCTCCTCCCGTTAGTTGTTTAATGGTCCACCACCATTCATGACTGGATGTGGCAGGGCTGCAGAGCTTTGATCTGATCCGTTGATTGTGGGATCGCTTAGCCCTGTCTATAGCATGCTGCTTCTGCTGTTTAGCATGCATGTAGTCCTGTGTTGCAGCTTCCCCAGGTTGGCACCGCATTTTTAGGTACACCTGGTGCTGCTCCCAGCATGCTCTTCTACACTCCTTATTGAACCAGGGTTAGTTCCCTGGCTTGGTGGTAATGGTAGAGTGAGGGATATGACGGGCCATGAGGTTGCAGATTGTGGTGGAATACAATGCTGCTGCTGCTGATGGCCCACAGCGCCTCATGGATGCCCAGTTTTGAGCTGCTAGATCTGTTCTGAATCTATCCCATTTAGCACGGTGGCAGTGCCACACAACCTGATGGAGGGTGTCCTCAATGTGAAGACGGGACTTCATCTCCACAGTGACTGTACGGTGGTCACTGCTACCAATATTGTCATGGACAGATGCATCTGCAACAGGTAGATTGGTGAGGGCGAGCTCAAGTCGGTTTTTCCCTCTTGCTGGTTCTCTCACCACCTGTCGCAGGCCCAGACTGGCAGTTATGTCCTTCCGGACTCGACCAACTCGGTCAGTAGTGGTGCTACCGAGCCACTCTTGGTGATAGACATTGAAGTCCCCCGTCCAGAGTGCATTCTGTGCCCTTGCTACTCTCCGTGCTTCTTCCAAGTGGTGTTCTACATGGAGGAGTACTGATTCATCAGCTGAGGGAGGGCGGTAGGTGGTAATCAGCAGGAGGTTTCCTTGCTCATGCTTAACCTGAAGCCATGAGTCAATGTTGAGGACTCCCAGGGCCACTCCTTCATGACTCTATACCACTGTGCCGCCGCCCCTGTTGGGTCTCTCCTGCCGGTGGGACAGGACATACCCAGGGATGGTGATGGAGGAGTCTGGGACATTGGCTGAAAGGTATGATTCTGTGAGTATGACGATGTCAGGCTGTTGCTTGACTAGTCTGTGGGACAAGTCCCCAGATGTTGCTGGGTGTGTCGATGCTGGGTGGTCTGTCCTGTTTCATTTTTATTAATTTGTTTTGTAGTGGTTTGTTACAACTGAATACCTTGCTAGGCCATTTCAGAGGGCAATTAAGTGTCAACCACATTGCTGTTTAAATAATATCGGTTTTCCTAGTCCCTGCTGGGGAGCCATTTTAAGAAATCTTTCCTGGCTGCACTTGTACTCTTTTAAAGCTGGTTCGTGGTCCGGTTTTGATGAGGGTGGAAGAGGTTTCTTGAAAGCACTGGCCTAGGGGCCTTGCATTTAAAATAAATACTTGAGTTTCTGCAGCTCACTGCTCAAGTAGCCTAGTGCTCATAGTGCTGGCATCACAACCCAGAGGGCGAGTTCAAATCCCTCCACGGCAACTTGTGAAATTGAATTCAATAAATCTGGTCAGTTTGTGGCCTGGCATCAGGAAAAAGGACCATGAAAGTTGCTAGATATTTTTTTTAACCAGCTAGTTGGCTAATGCCCTTCAGGGAAGGGAAGCTGCCACCTCTGCCTGGTCTGGCCTACACGTGACTCCAGACCCACAATACTGTATATGGTTGACTCTCGGAACAACTCGGTATGAGCAGTAAATACTGCCTGTAATCAATGTTGCCTTTAAGTCGCGCTCTGGAGCTTCCGCGCAGCCGGCTCTCCGGCTTTTAAATGGGGAAAACCGCGCATGCGCGGATATTTGAATGGGCTACGCACCCAAAAAAACTAAAGGGAACATTGCCTGTAATGTGTCACTTGTACCGCAAGAACAAATAGAAAATCCTTCACCCATCACCATTGCAATTGTATGATCTTTCCCCTCACACCCAGATCTTTCTCCCCTGCTCCCTCCTGCTGCTTTCGAGCCAAAATTCTCACTTGTGCTCTTGGAGTACTCTGCAATAAAACTGCAATTTGACTCATTCAGTCACTATAAGTCAGGTGTGTTTCATGGCATACATTGCGTGTTACATAGCATAATACAACATATGCAGCACCTCACTATGAGCAACGTCCTGGGAAATTCTGAACACCAATCTAACACACACTTCCCACTCACTTACTTCACTTACGCACTGTCAATATCACATTTAAGTTTCTGTCATGCTTCAAAAAAGCAACAAAGGAATTCTCCAGGAACGCACAATACTGGAGCCAGAATATCTGCAGTCTCGTGACTAATACTAACCGCCATAAATTTAACTAGTGTTTACTTGGAACAATCTTTTAATTGCTTCCTGTTTGAACTTAAGAGCAGTTTGATTGTAGTTTTAAAGGGATATACACAACTGTGGAAGGATAAATTGGATTCGACTCGGTCTGTGTTCCTGACCGTATGAAACCGAGCACCATCTGACTTGATAGTTTTTATGTAAAAGTTTTGAGACTGTCTGCCACAGTTAACTTAAACACTTTATTCGGTTGTGATTTGGTGTTCTGTACAATCAAAATGTACACAAAGAAATGAAGCCCAGTTATTTTCTGATCTTGGGGTAACGAGGCAAGCACCTGCTGATATTGAGGTTTTAAATGATAATTGGCCTCAAACTGGCCTTGGACCTATTTAGAGCACTCCCGAGTACCTGTACACTGGCCCCAAAGGCACAGGCCATGGTAAACATGGTAACTGTGTTCCAGACTACCTATGAGAATTGCCACAGGAGATCAGCTAGTATATATAATTAGAAGTCTTGTGTCACACACAAACGTCACACTTGCAAGTAAACTTGCACGTGATTGGCTGAAATATAATTTTCACAACACAAACTGCAACGGAACAGGTTGGAGATGTAGCAGTTCTAATCAGTGACCCACATTTTAAACTTACTAATATTGTGTGTGTTTGATGAAATGCGTTTAACAACATTTTCTGTTGGAGGCCTCTGCCTCTCTGATAAGCATGAGGTTCGAGTTCAAGGTATTGTTTTGTAATGTAACTCACGGTAATGGACTATAGTTTCCAGCATCCATATGTACACCTCGGTGAACAGCAAGACTGTCCATTCACACAGCATGCAGAGATTTGCTGTTTTTAGTTCCACCCACCCCAGCCATTAACCCGAGACTAGTAGTTAGTCAGGAAATTATTGGGCCTTTGAAAGTAAATATAAATGTTTTACTTTAAAATTGAAGCAACATAAAGCTTATTGTGAGGTATTTTTTGACCGATAGACTCGCCCACTTGCTCGCCTCACCCCCTCTCGGGAATGCAACCCTGTTTGTTCCCAATCTACAGGTTTGGGGGTCTGGAGCCATGGGGTCCCCTGAATTCTCTCTAAATGTGATCAGCAATTGAACAGGTTGCCACTTTGCCCCATCCACTTCCAGTGTCTGGACACAGGAGTGAAGCCATCCTCTTTCCCCATGTTACATGCATAGATTTTGTTATTTTATGCAACTTTGTGTGGGGTAACAGATTTATCTGTTTATTTATCCATTTTCCATGGGTTAGGGAAACATTGCTTATAATCATAAAACAGTTCACTATCTCTGGATACATCTCTCACACCTCTCCAGATCCATTCAGCGAAAATGTGCAGCGCTCTCCTGCTCCAACCTCACAACCTCTAACCTGGCATTGAATGTAATATCAGAACTATTGTTTAACAATGGGGTACATCTTTTCATTGCAAAATACTTTATGAACATCTTCAAATGTATCCCTTTCAGACACTGCCTTTGTGTTAGTTCACTGTAATTTGTGTTAAATCATTTTCTTTTTCTTTCAGGTTTGTGATTACCTGTCTGTTATCCTGTAGTTACACTGAGCTCGCATCATTGCAAGAGTAACGATGAATGCCTGTTCTCGGACTTTTAATCAGCTCAGTGCATGCTTTGTCACACTGCACTGCATTGTGCATTCTGTATTCTACCTCGAATTTAATAAAGATTTTTTTTGTGTATATACTCCCAATGAGAAGTGCTTGATTTTTGTTTTCCCAGTGAGATTGTTCAATAAAAGGATGAGAGAAATATTAAGGCAGGTGATGAAGTTGGGTCTCTGTCAGCTTAAGTAGGCTGCAATCATAAGAAAAAATACTGATCAAGTTTGGGGTGCTAAAAGCGATAGGTAAAGAAAGTATGGGGGAAAAGAGGTTACTGACCTTGTATTGAAACAAAATGCTTTAACCAGATTCCTGAAGACTGAGCTATTCTATGCCTGAATTGAAGAGGGCTTTGGATTCCAACTTTATTTGTAACTTGGTTCAAAAGTATTAAATGGCTGGCATAAATAAAGCTGGACAGAATTAAAAGGAAAATATTAAAATGTACTGTGACTTGTCTTGATTTGTAAACCCTGTAGAATTTATTTTAAATAATCGATTCAGGGACATTATCTGAAAATCTAATTGATCCTTAACATGTACATGCCCCATCTTTCACTAGAGTGAGTTTCACAGACAAAAAGTATTGGTATCCCATATCTAACAATCCCAGCCAAACTGAAAGACTTGCATTTCTCCAGCGCCTTTCACCACCACCAGACGTCCCAAAGCGCTTTACGGCCAATAAAGTACTTTTGAAGTGTAGTCACTGTTGTAATGTAGGAAACGCGGCAGCAAATTTGTGCACAGCAAGCTCCCACAAACAGCAATGTGATAATGACCAGATCATCTGTTTTAGTGATGTTGGTTGAGGGATAAATATTGGTCATACGAACGAACGCTCTAAACTTTAACAATTAGTTCAGTTCATGTTGACCTCTGTTTTGGCTCTCATGAGAGCGTCCTCACTTTAACCGCTGCCCTCATCTATCAGAAACTTACAATAACCAATCCACACAAAGTAATTTTCACCCTGCTGCAGAATCAATTCAATGCAATATCCTGACTTTAGAAACAAAATACAGTGTACACAAATTGGGGAATACGCTGGTTTATCAGCATGCAATTAAAACAAAGCACACATCCTGGTGTGAGAAAGGTAAACAACGCCAGAATTGATTGGAAAAGTGCGGAAGTTTATTATTCCAGGTAGTGGCGATAACAGTGCCACTCACTTTAATCTGGAGAGATTCCTTTGTAGCTGTGAAGCCCTGCTCAGCAAGTACCTGGCCGGATTTCCACTGTGCTGCTGTGATGAGGCCAAGGAGGGAGGTGAAAAAAGTAAGACTGTAAGCAGCAGCGGCGAGGCGGCAGCGGTATAAAGTGAGCCCAAGACGCAGGTAGGCCCCACAGCAGCGGGGGCAGAGTGGACCTGGGAGGAGTGGCGAGATGGCGGTGGTACCAACTCGGCACCAGCAGAATTTTCAAAGAGTGATGTCAAAAGTGATGTCAGCACAAGGGGAGGGAGCTGATTGGTGAGTATCTGGTAAGTGTATATACTTGGCTGCCGTTTTATGTTTATTCCAGCTAGGTCAGTAAATAGTCTGTTAATTAGAGGTATAGCAGGGCAGCTCACACCCGTGGAATGCACATCCTGTGCCATGTGGGAAGTCCTGGACACCTCCCTGTGCGGGACGTGTCGCCAGCTACAGCAGCTCGAGCACCGGGTTACGGAGCTTGAGCAGCGGCTGCAGTCACTGCTGTGCGAGGCTGAGAGCTACGTGGACAGCACATTTTGGGAGGTGGTCACCCCGCAGCTTAAGAGTGTGCAGGCAGAGAGGGAATGGGTGACCGTCAGACAGAAAAGGAGGACCAGACAGGTAGTGCAGGAGTCCCCTGAGCCCACCTTGCTCACCAACCAGTATTTGGTGCTGAGTACTGGTGAGGGCGATGGTTCCTCTGGGGAGTGCAGCCAGAGCCAAGTCCACAGCACCATGGAAGGCTCAGCTACATGGGAGGGCGGTGGTGGAGAGAGGAGAGGGAAAGCAATAGTGATAGGGGATTCAATAGTTAGGGGAGCAGAAAGGTGTTTCTGCGGCCGCAGACGTGACTCCAGGATGGTTTGTTGCCTCCCTGGTTCCAGGGTCAAGGATGTCACTGAATGGCTGCAGGGCATTCTGAGGGGGGAGGGTGAACAGCCAGAGATCGTGGTCCATATCGGTACCAACGACAGGTAGAAAGAGGGATGAGGTCCTGCAGGCAGAGTTTAGGGAGCTAGGAAAGAGGTTAAAAAGCAGGACCTCCAAGGGAGTAATCTCCAGGTTACTGCCAGTGCCGTGTGCTAGTGAGTACAGGAATAGGAAGATAGAGCAGATGAATGCGTGGCTGGAGAGATGGTGCAGGAGAGAGGGCTTTCGATTCCTGAGGAATTGGAACCGTTTCTGGGGAGGTGGGACCTCTACAAGCCAGACGGGTTGCACTTCAACAGGAATGGGACCAGTATCCTCGCGGGAGCGTTTGCTAGTGCTGTTGGGAGGGTTTAAACTAGCTGGCAGGGGGATGGGAACCTAAGAATAGCGTCAGTAGGGAGGGAACAAAAACTGCAATTTGGAAAACAAACAAAGTAAATTGGAAGGACAGTGGAATCGAGGGCTAGATAGTAGTCTTCAAGGAAGTTTGCCTGTACTAAATGGTATATACTTCAATGCAAGGAGTATAGCAAACAAGGCAGATGAGCTGGGACTATGATATTATAGCTATTAGAGATGTGGCTGAAAGAGGGGCAGGTATGGCAGCTCAACATTCCTGGTTACAGGATTTTCAGATGGGACAGAGAGGGAGGTAAAAAGGGAGGGGAGTTAAAGAAACTATTACAGCTGAGAGGAGGGATGATATGTTGGAGGGATCATCAAATGAGGCCATATGGGTTGAATTGAAAAACAAAGAAGGGGCGATCACACTGCTGGGAGTGTACTACAGACCCCCAAACAGTGAGAGGGAGGTAGAAGAACAAATATGTAGACACATTTCTGAGAAGTGCAAAAACTATAGGGCAGTAATAGGGATTTCAGCTACCCCAATAATAACTGGGATAAAATTAGTGTGGAGGGTGTGGAATTCCTAAAATGCATCCAGGAGACCTTTTTTAGCCAGTATGTAGCAAGCCCAACAAGGGAGGGGGTGTTTCTGGACTTAGTTTTAGGGAATGAAGCTAGGCAGGTAGAAGGTGTATCAGTGGAGGAGCATTTTGGTGCTAGTGACCATAATTCAGTGTTTTTGTGACTGGAAGGCGGTTCCGTAGGGCTCCGTACTCTCTCCCTTGCTTTTTGTGGTATATATCAATGATCAATGAATATAGGGGGTATAATGCAGATGACACTAAAATCGGCTGTGTGGTTGATACTGAAGAAGGAAGCTGTAGACTGCAGGAAGATATCAATAAATTGGTCAGGTGGGCAGAACAGTGGCAAATGGAATTCAATCCGGAGAACTGTGAGGTAATGCATTTGGGGAGGGCTAACAAGGAAAGGGAATACACATTAAATGGTAGGACACAGAGTAATGTAGAGGAACAAAGGGACCTTGGAGTGCATGTCCACAGATCCCTGAAGGTAGCAGGCCAGGAAGATAAAGTGGTTAAGAAGGCAAATGGAATGCTTGCCTTTATTAGCTGTGGTGTGGAGATGCCGGAGTTGGACTGGGGTGGACAAATGTAAAAAGTCACACAACACCAGGTTATAGTCCAACAGCTTTATTTGAAATCACAAGCTTTCGGAGCGCTGCTCCTTCTTCACCTGAAGAAGGAGCAGCGCTCCGAAAGCTTGTGATTTCAAATAAAGCTGTTGGACTATAACCTGGTGTTGTGTGACTTTTTACATTTATTAGCTGTGGCATAGAATACAAGAGCAGGGGGGTTATGCTTCAACTGTATAAAACACTAGTTAGGCCTCAGCTGGAGTACTGCGCGCAGTTCTGGTCACCACATTACAGGAAAGATGTGATTGCACTAGAGAGGAGATTTACAAGGATGTTGCCGGGAGTAGAGAATCTTGGCTCTGAGGAAAGACTGGATAGGCTGGGTCTGTTTTCCTTGGAACAGAGGAGGCTGAGGGGAGACCTTATTGAGGTGTATAAAATGATGAAGGGCCTAGATAGAGTGGATAGAAAGGACCTATTTCCCTTAGCAGAGGGGTCAAAAACCAGGGGGCACAGATTTAAAGTAATTGGTGGAAGGTTTAGAGGGGATTTGAGGGGAAATTTCTTCACCCAGAGGGTTGTGGGGGTCTGGAACTCACTGCCTGAAAGGGTGGTAGAGGCAGGAACCCTAACTCCCTAAACGTGCCAGCCACGGGAGGAGGAGCAGACAGCGGCGGTACAGTGAGTACTTAAACTCACTTTTGCAAGCTTTTTTACAGAGGCTTCCCAATCTCACAGACCGGCGGCGGCGTTCTGGACCCACGTCACGATTCAAAAAGTGACACGGGCAAGAGGAAGCAGCTGATTGGGTGAGTATGGCCAGGTGAGTATTTATACTACGCTATAGTTTGATAGTTAAGATTAATAGTGTATAAAATTTAGAAGGTCTTAATTTTTGTGGTTATAGTTTCTAAGGTCTCTGTTGTGTATCGGGGAGTGCTAGTAACCAAGGGCCCTTCAGTATTATCATTTAATTAGTGGTATTGATTTGATTTAAATTAATTAAAGGGTAAGTCATGGCAGGACAGCTCGGCCCCTTGGCATGCTCCTCCTGCACTGTGTGGGAAATCAGGGACACTTCCTGTGTCCCTGACGACCATGTGTGCGGGAAGTGTATCCAGCTGCAGCTACTGGCAGACCGCATTGCGGCACTGGAGCTGCGAATGGATACATACTGGAGCATTTGCGATGCTGAGGACGTCGTGGATGGCACATTTAGGGAGTTGGTCACACCGCAGGTAAAGGTTGCACAGGCAGGAAAGGAATGGGTGACCACCAGGCAGAGTAGTAGGCGCAGCCAGGTAGTGCAGGGGTCCCCTGTGATGATCCCCCTCTCAAACAGATAACCACTTTGGATATTGTTGAGGGAGATGGCTTATTGGGGGAAGGCAGCAGTAGCCAATTTCCTGGCACCAGGGGTGGTTCTGCTGCACAGGATGGGAGGAAAAAGAGCAGGAGAGCTATGGTGATAGGGGATTCTATTGTAAGGGGAATAGATAGGCATTTCTGCGGCCGCAAACTCGACTCCAGGATGGTATGTTGCTAGGGTCAAGGATGTCTCGGGGCGGCTGCTGGGCATTCTGGAGGGGGAGGGTGAACAACCAGTTGTCGTGGTGCATATAGGTACCAACGATATAGGTAAAAAGTGGGATGAGGTCCTGAAAGCTGAATATAGGGAGTTAGGAGGTAAATTAAAAAATAGGACCTCAAAGGTAGTAATCTCAGGATTGCTACCAGTGCCGCGTGCCAGAGTAGAAATAGAAGGATATTTCAGCTGAATATGTGGCTAGAGGAATGGTGCAAAGGGGAGGGATTCAAATTCCTGGGATATTGGAACCGGTTCTGGAGGAGGTGGGACCAGTACAAACCGGACGGTTTGCACCTGGGCGGGACCAGGACCGATGTCCTAGGGGGAGTGTTTGCTAGTGCTCTGGGGGGAGGGTTTAAACTAAAATGGCAGGGGGTTGGGAACCTGTGCAGGGAGACAGAGGAAAGGGAAGCAAGGATAGAAAAAAAAGACAGGAAGGAGAAAAGCAAAAGTGGAAGGCAGAGAAATCAAGGGTGTAAATCAAACAGGGCTACAGTAAATAATAATTCTAAAAGGACTAAGAGTGTTAAAAAAATAAGCCTGAAGGCTTTGTGTCTTAATGTGAGGAGCATTCATAATCAGGTGGATGAATTAGCTGCGCAAATAGATGTAAACGGATATAATGTAATTGGAATAACGGATACATGGCTCCAGGGTGACCAAGGCTGAGAATTCAACATCCAGGGGTATTCAATATTCAGGAAGGACAGGCAAAAAGGAAAAGGAGGTGGGGTAGCATTGCTGGTTAAATAGGAGATTAACACAATAGTAAGGAAGGATATTAGCTCTGATGACGTGGAATCTGTATGGGTAGAGCTGAGAAAGACCAAGGGGCAGAAAACGTTAGTGGGAGTTGTGTACAGACCCCCAAACAGTAATGCTGAGGTTGGGGATGGCATTAAACGGGAAATTAGAGACGCATGCAATAAGGGCACAGCAGTTATCATGGGTGACTTTAATTTACATATAGATTGGGCTAACCAAATTAGTAACAATACTGTGGAGGATGAATTCCTAGAGTGTATACAGGATGGTTTCCTGGACCAATATGTCGAGGAACCAACTAGAGATCAGGCCATCTTAGACTGGGTATTATGTAATGTGAGAGGATTAATTAGCAATCTTGTTGTGCGAGGCCCCTTGGGGAGGAATGATCATAATATGATAGAATTCTTCATTAAGATGGAGAGTGAAGTAGTTGACTGAGACTAGGGTCCTGAATTTAAATAAAGGAAACTACGATGGTATGAGGCGCGAGTTGGCTAGGATGGATTGGGGAACGTTACTTAAAAGGTTGACGGTGGATAGGCAATGGCAAACATTTAAAGATCGCATGGATGAACTACAGAATTTGTTCATCCCTGTCTGGCATAAAAATAAAAGAAAAAAGGTGACTCAACCATGGCTAACAAGGGAAATTAGGGATAGCATAAGATTCAAGGAGAGGACATAAAAATTTGCCAGTAAAAGCAGCAAACCTGAGGATTGGGAACAGTTTAGGATTCAGCAAAGGAGGACAAAGGGATTAATTAAGAGGGGGAAAACAAAACAAGAGAGTAAGCTTTCAGGGAACATAAAAACTGACTGTAAAAGCTTCTATAGATATGTGAAGAGAAAAAGATTGGTGAAGTCAAGCGTAGGTCCCTTGCAGTCAGAATCAGGGGAATTTATAATGGGGAACAAAGAAATGGCAGACCAATTAAATACATACTTTGGTTCTGTCTTCACAAAGGAGGACACAAATAACCTTCCAGAGATTTCGGGGAACAAAGGGTTTAATGAGAGGGAGGAATTGAGTGAAATCAGTACTTGTAGGGAAATGGTGTTAGGGAAATTGACGGGATTGAAGGCCGATAAATCCCCAGGGCCTGATAATCTACATCCTAGGGTACTTAAGGAAGTGGCCCTAGAAATAGTAGATGGTCATCTGGTCATCTTCCAAAATTCTCTAGACTCTGGAATAGCTCCCATGGATTGGAGGGTAGCTAATGTAACCCCACTATTTAAAAAAGGTGGTAGAGAGAAAACGGGGAATTATACACCTGACATCGATAGTGGGGAAAATGCTAGAGTGCAGGAGTCTGCGTACTCCTAACAAAAATACTGAACTCGGAGAGGTTCAACAGAAATGGTTTAATTGTTGAGACTGCATGTTGAACACAAAAATGGCATCAGAGACTACACCAAGTCCGACTGCCTTTCATCAGTCCACAGCTTCGACTGCTCCTCCCCCGCTCTGGGCTTAACTATGTTGCAGATCGAGTTTCTTAAAGGTGTGATCCTTCTTAAAGGCATGACGCCTGATTTATAGTCTACGGACCGAAAAGCGGATTGTGTCCTTTCTGTGATCGGTACGCCACACAGCTCCCCCCAGAATCCGCTAGTAGGGAGTGTACGAACTGGCGTGGCGGCTTGATGGCACGGCCGGAACGGCTCTTGGCAGTTGGTGTCGGGAGCGGGGCGGTCGGATGCGTCGGGCTCTTAGGCGGTCTGCCCCGCGGTGGGGGTTGGCCCACTTGAACGGGTTCGTCGGGCTCTAGGTGCGCCAGCTTGAGCCGGTCGACCGACACCTTGTCAGTTCTGCCGCCCACTTCGAGGAGGAAGAACTTGTTCCCCGTCTGGAGTACCTTGTAAGGTCCGTCGTATGGGGGCCGTAGAGGTCCTCGGTGGGCGTCATGGTGCATGAAAACAAATTTGGCCATGTGCAGGCTAGGTGGTACACGGGTTGCTGGTTCGCCGTGCCGGCCGGTGGGTACCGGAGCGAACTGTTATGCTCGGTTGGCGAAAGCGTGGCGTTGCTGGTCAGCCGACCAGGGGGTCGTGGCGGTGGGCAGGAACACTCCGGGTACGCGCAGCGGCTGGCTGTACACGAGTTCCACCGCCGAGGCTTGCAGGTCTTCCTTGACTGCGGAGCGTAGGCCAAGTAGCACCCACGGGAGGCGGTTGATCCAAGCCTCGTCCTTGAGGCTGGCGCGGAGGGACGCCTTCATGGACCTGTGGAATCGCTCGCACAGTCCGTTGGCTTGGGGGTGGTAAGCTGTGGTGCGGTGAATGGCCACCCCGAGGTTTTGGGCGATGGGGGCCCACAGATCAGAGGTGAACTGCGGGCCTCTATCCGACGTCATGTCGGAGGGGATGCCGAACCGAGCGACCCAGGTACCGATGAACGCCCTCGCGATGTCGGCGGTGGTGGTGGACGTCAGTGGAATGGCCTCGGGCCAGCGGGTGGTACGGTCCACGATTGTCAGCAGGTGCGTGTGACCTTGTGATGGCAGCAGGGGGCCGACGAGGTCGATGTGGTCATGGTCAAACCTTCTTTCTGGCACGGTGAACTCCTCGAGTGGGGCTTTGACGTGCTGGTGGATTTTGGCACGCTGGCAAGCTATGCAGAATCTGGACCAGACGCGCACATCTTTGCGCAGGCCGCGCCAGACAAATCGGTTGGCCACCAGTCTAATGGACGCGCGGGTGCCGGGGTGTGAGAGGCCGTGGACGATGTCGAACACCCGTTTTTGCCGGGACTACGGGGCGGGATTGCTCCAAGGATGTGTCGCATTTGACTGTGACGGCGGACGGGCCACAGGCGACGTCGGTCAGTCGCAGCCCTGGGAGGGTTGTGGACGCGGAGAGCAGATCGGGGTCGGTACGTTGCTCCGTTGAGCATAGTCCACTGCCAGGTGGGCGCCGTGGACGGCGGGGCGGGATAGGCAGTCGGCCACCACGTTGTCTCGACCGGAGACGTGCCGGATATCCGTGGTGAATTCGGACACCGCGGCGAGCTGGCGTTGTTGCCTGGCTGACCACGGGTCCGCAGATTTCGCCATCGCGAATGTCAGGGGTTTGTGGTCGACAAACGCGGTGAAGGGGCGGCCCTCCAGAAGAAATCTAAAATGGCGGACTGCCAGGTACAGTGCGAGGAGCTTGCGGTCAAAGGCGCTGTATTTGGCCTCCGGGGGGCGCAGTTGGCGGCTGAAAAAAGCCAGCGGTTGCCAGGACCCGTCGACCCACTGTTCGTACACGGCGCCGACCACGTGGTCGGAGGCGTCCGTGGTGAGGGCCACCCTGGCGTTGGGCTGTGGGTGGGTGAGCGAGCATGGTGGCGTCAGTGAGCGCCTTTTTGGTCAAGTCGAAAGCGGTCAAAATGTCCGCCGACCACTCGATCGCCATTCTGTCTTTCTTGCTCCGGAGGGCTTCAAATAGGGGCCGCATGAGGGAGGCCGCTCCGGGAATGAAGCGGTTGTAAAAGTTGATCATCCCCAAGAACTCCTGGAGGCCTTTGATGGTGGTAGGCCGGGGGAACTGCTGGACGGCTTGCACCTTGGCGGGCAGGGGAATGGCTCCGTCCTGCGTGATGTGGTGGCCGAGGAATTCGATCCTGCTGAGGCCGAATTGGCACTTGGCTGGGCTGATGCTGAGCCCGTGCTCACTGAGCCGCTGGAACAGGGTGCGGAGGTGCTCGATGTGTTCCTGCTTGGAGGAACTAGCTACCAGGATGTCATCCAGGTAGACAAAGAGAAACTTCAGGTCCCGGAGGACCAAGTCCATGAGCCGCTGGAAGGCCTGGGCCGCGTTTTTGAGGCCGAAGGGCATTCGGAGGAACTCGAATAGCCCAAAAGGGGTGATTATGGCCGTCTTGGGAACGTCCGTGGGATGGACTGGCACGTGATGGTAACCGCGCACCAGGTCGACTTTGGAGAAGACTGAGCGGCCGGCCAGTCTAGCCGAGAAGTCTTGAATGTGCGGTATGGGGTACCGATCCGGCATGGTGGCGTTGTTTAGTCGCCGGTAGTCCCCGCAGGGGCACCATCCCCCGTCGGGTTTGGTGACGATGTGGAGTGGGGAGGCCCAGGGGCTGTTGGAGCGGCAGATGATGCCGAGCTGTTCCATTGTGGCGAACTCGGCCCACGCGATCTCCAGCTTGGCCGGGTCCAGCCTGCGGGCGTGGGCATACACCGGTGGGCCTGTGGTGGGGATGAAGTGTTCTACCCCGTGCTTAGCAACTTTCGCGGAGAAGGTCGGGTTGGTGAGGGCTGGGAACTCAGCCAGGAGTGCTGAGTAGTCATCCGTTGAGCGGGCGTGGCACTGCCACGCCATTTCAGCGGGTTGGGGGGGGCCATGGCGCCCGGGATAGGTGACATGGTGTTCATGTCAATGAGGCGGCGCCAAGGCATGTCGACCAGCAGGCCGTGGGCGCACAGGAAATCCGCACCGAGGAGCGGGGAGAGCACCTTGGCGGTGATAAACTCCCAGTGGTAGCGGCGGCCTGTGAGGTTGATGGTGACAGTGCGGGTGCCGTACGTCCGGATGTCGGTGCCGTTGGCAGCAGCCAGCGCAGGGCCGCGGCCGCCTCGCTGGATCTCGAGGGCGGACGCGGGGATGATGCTGCGCTGCGCGCCCGTGTCGCATAGGAAACGGCGTCCGGAGGCACTGTCCGTAACGCACAGCAGCGCGCCTGCTTGCCCCACGGCCATCGTGTAGGCCGGTGTGGGGGTGGTTGGAAACATGCAGGGATGGCTGCAGTGGCATGCCCGTGCGCCGAACCGGGTATGGAAGTAGCAGTAGCCCTGGGTCGGAGGGCTTGGGGGCCTGGTGGCCGAGCTGTGTGGCCGCGCGATAAAGGGTGGAGCGCGTGCCGACGCTGTGGAGGCCAGGTCGGGGGTGATGGTGTGGTTGGAGCCGGCGGACAGGAGCTTATCGGCTTCGTTGGCCAGGGCCTCGAAGTCCGTGAGGCTGGACGCCACGATCGCCGGGCGGATGCTGGGGGGTAGTTGGCGGATAAAGAGCACGCGGAAGAGGGAGCCGGGCGGTTTCTCGTCGGTCAGAGCAAGCATGTGTGAGAGCAAGTGTGACGGCGTGGAGTCACTGAGGCCCGGGAGGTCGAGGAGGTGGCAGTTGCGCACGAATTGGGGGGCTGTGAATTTTTTAAGGAGCGCGGCCTTGAGATGTGCGTACTTGCCTTCCTCCGAAGGGTTTTGTAGTGTTGTCCAGACTTTCGTGACTGTGAAGCTGCCCAGTGAGGCGAGGAGGTAGTTGTACATCATTGCGTCGGCGGTGATGCCGCGGAGTCGGAATTGCGATTCGGCTTGAAGGAACCAGGCAGTGGCTAGGTTCTCCCAGAACTCCGGCAGCTTCACAGAAACGGCGTTTGTGTCAGCCATGGTTACGCTTAGGAGTCGTCCTGAGCGTCGGGGTCACCAATGTAGGAGTCTACGTACTCCTAACAAAAATACTGAACTCGGAGAGGTTCAACAGAAAAGGTTTAATTGTTGAGGCTGCATGTTGAACATAAAAATGGTGTCAGAGACTACACCAAGTCCGACTGCCTTTCATCACTCCACAGCTTCGACTGCTCCTCCCCCGCTCTGGGCTTAACTATGTTGCAGATCGAGTTTCTTAAAGGTGTGATCCTTCTTAAAGGCATGACGCCTGATTTATAGTCTACGGACCGAAAAGCGGATTGTGTCCTTTCTGTGATCGGTATGCCACAAGAGTCCATTATAAAAGATGTAATAGCAGAGCACTTGGAAATAAATGATAGGATCGGACAAAGTCAACATGGATTTACAAATCATGCTTGACTAATCTAGTAGAATTTTTTGAGGATGTAACTAGTAGAATAGATAAGGGAGAACCGGTGGATGTGGTGTATTTGGACTTTTAGAAGGCTTTCGATAAGGTCCCGCATAAGAGATTGGCGTGCAAAGTTAAAGCACATGGGATTGGGGGTAAGGTACTGACTTGGATAGAGAACTGGTTGGCAGACAGGAAGCAAAGAGTTGGAATAAACAGGTCTTTTTCCGAGTGGCAGGCAGTGACTAGTGGGGTACCACAGGGATCGGTGCTAGGACCCCAGCTATTCACAATATATATTAATGATCTAGACGAGGGAACTAGATGTAATATCTCCAAGTTTGCAGATGACACAAAGCTGGGTGGGCGTGTGTGCTGTGAGGAGGATGCAGAGAAACTCCAGTATGATTTGGACAGGTTGGTTGATTGGGCAGATGCAGTATAATGTGGATAAATGTGAGGTTATCCACTTTGGTGGCAAAAACAGGAAGGCAGATTATTATCTGAACGGCAATAGATTGGGAAAAGGGGAAGTTCAATAGTGGGGATTCTATCGTAAGGGGAACAGATAGGTGTTTCTGTGGCCGTAGACATGACTCCAGGATGGTTTGTTGCCTCCCTGGTGCCAGGGTCAAGGATGTCACTGAATGGCTGCAGGGCATTCTGAAGGGGGAGGGTGAACAATCAGAAGTCGTGGTTCACATTGGGACCAATGACATGGTTAGGAAGAGGGATGAGGTCCTGCAGCAAGAATTTAGGCAGCTAGGTAGCAGATTAAAGAGCAGGACCTCAAAGGTTGTAATCTCTGGATTACTCCCGGTGCCACGTGCTAGTGAGTATAGGAATAGGAGGATAGAGCAGATGAATGCGTGGCTAAAGAGTTGGTGCAGGAGGAAGGGCTTTAGTTTCCTCGATCACTGGGTCTGTTTCTGGGGAAGGTGGGACTTGTACAAGTCAGACGGGTTGCACCTGAACCAGAACGGGACAAATATCCTTGTGGGGAGGTTTGCTAGCACTGTTGGGGGGGGGGTTTAAACTAACTTGGCAGGGGGATGGGATACAGAGTGGAGCTATAATAGGGGGTGATGTACAGCCAAATATAGAGGAAAAAACAAGTCCGCTTGGAAGGCAGAGCAAATATGTAACGGCACAAGGGAGTAGGGCAAGGCTCGATGGCATTTATTTTAATGCAAGGAGTCTTACGAATAAGGTGGATGAACTGAAGGTGTTGATGAACACATGGGAGTATGATATTGTTGCTATCACGGAGACATGGTTGAGGGAAGGGCAAGACTGGCAGCTCAATATTCCGAGGTATAGAATCTTCAGGCGCACGGGGGGGGGGGGCATAAAAGAGGAGGGGGTGTCGCAATATTAATTAAGGAGTCAATTACTGCTGTAAGGAGGGATGATATATTAACAGGTTCCTCTAATGAGGCCATATGGGTAGAACTTAAAAACAAAAAGGGGGCCAGCACTTTGCTGGGAGTGTACTATAGGCCCCCAAACAGTCGGGGGGAGATAGAGGAACAGATATGTAGGCAAATCTCAGAGAAGTGTGCAAATAATAGGGTAATAATAGTGGGGGATTTCAACTTCCCCAATATTAACTGGGATAGTCAGAGTGTGAAAGGCTTAGAGGGTGCTGAATTCTTAAAGTGCATCCAGGAGAGCTTCTTGAGCCAGCATGTAGAAAGTCCCACAAGAGAGGGGGCGGTACTGGACCTAATTCTAGGGAATGTAGCCGGGCAAGTGGTAGAAGTGTTAGTAGGAGAGCACTTTGGTGACAGTGACCATAATTTGGTGAGATTTAAGGTAGTCATGGAAAAGGACAGAGATGGACCGGAAATAAAGGTTCTAAATTGGGGGAAGGCTGATTTTAATGTGGCCAAAGTGGACTGGGATCAGCTACTTGCAGGAAAATCCACATCGGAGCAATGGGAGTCTGTCAGAAAGGAAATTGAGAGAGTACAATACTTAAAAAAGAAATTATGAGAGCGAGGAGGGGCCATGAAATAACACTGGCGAGCAAAATAAAGGAAAATCCTAAGGTGTTTTATAAGTATACTAGCTGGGGGAGCCCGGCGGTGCCGAGGCTTTCTCGAGGGCATGTTGTTGTTGGAAGAGAGAGAGGGAGCAACTGGGGGGAAGAGAGAGAGGGAAGGAGAGAGAGAGAGAGAGGGAATGAGGGAGAGGGAAGGAGAGAGAGGGAAGGAGAGAGAGAGAGAGGGAAGGAGAGAGAGAGAGGGGGGAAGGAGAGAGAGAGAGGGGGAAGGAGAGAGAGAGAGAGGGGGAAGGAGAGAGAGAGAGATGGCAGGAAAGAGAGAGAGATGGAAGGAGAGAGAGAGAGAGGGAAGGAGAGAGAGGGAAGGAGAGAGAGGGAAGGAGAAAGAGAGGGAAGGAGAGAGAGAGAGAGGGAAGGAGAGAGAGATTGGGAGTGTGAGAGAGAGAGAGATTGGGAGTGTGAGAGATTGGGAGTGAGAGAGAGAGATTGGGAGTGAGAGAGAGATTGGGAGTGTGAGAGAGAGATTGGGAGTGTGAGAGAGAGATTGGGAGTGTGAGAGAGAGAAAGATTGGGAGTGTGTGAGAGAGAGAGATTGGGAGTGTGAGAGAGAGAGATTGGGAGTGTGAGAGAGAGATTGGGAGTGTGAGAGAGAGAGAGATTGGGAGTGTGAGAGAGAGAAAGATTGGGAGTGTGTGAGAGAGAGAGATTGGGAGTGTGAGAGAGAGAGATTGGGTGTGTGAGAGAGATTGGGAGTGTGAGAGAGAGAGACTGGGAGTGTGAGAGAGAGATTGGGAGTGTGAGAGAGACTGGGAGTGTGAGAGAGAGAGAGATTGGGAGTGAGAGAGAGAGAGAGATTGGGAGTGTGTGAGAGACAGAGATTGGGAGTGTGAGAGAGAGAGAGATTGGGAGTGAGAGAGAGAGATTGGGAATGTGAGAGAGAGAGAGATTGGGAGTGAGAGAGAGAGAGATTGGGAGTGTGTGAGAGAGACTGGGAGTGTGAGAGAGAGAGACTGGGAGTGTGAGAGAGAGATTGGGAGTGTGTGAGAGAGAGAGATTGGGAGTGTGAGAGAGAG
>NC_141008.1:5048832-5152838 GCF_052327205.1 Somniosus microcephalus
GATTTCCCGAGGCTCTCCCCCCCCCCGCGATTTCCCGAGGCTCTCCCCCCCCGCGATTTCCCGAGGCTCTCCCCCCCGCGATTTCCCGAGGCTCTCTCCACCCCGCCCCCCGCGATTTCCCGAGGCTCTCCCCCCCCCGCGCGATTTCCCGAGGCTCTCCCCCCCCCCCCGCGATTTCCCGAGGCTCTCTCCCCCCCCGCGATTTCCCGAGGCTCTCCCCCCCCCCGCGATTTCCCGAGGCTCTCTCCCCCCCGCGATTTCCCGAGGCTCTCCCCCCCCCGCGATTTCCCGAGGCTCTCCCCCCCCCGCGATTTCCCGAGGCTCTCCCCCCCCCCGCGATTTCCCGAGGCTCTCCCCCCCCCGCGATTTCCCGAGGCTCTCTCCCCCCCGCGATTTCCCGAGGCTCTCTCCCCCCCGCGATTTCCCGAGGCTCTCTCCCCCCCCGCCCCCCGCGATTTCCCGAGGCTCTCCCCCCCGCGATTTCCCGAGGCTCTCCCCCCCGCGATCTCACGAGGCTGTGTGCTGGCGTCACGGGGGCCGTGCGCATGCGTGCCGGCGTCAAGGCATGCGTGGTTGCCGTTTAAAAAAAAGCCAGAGCGGGCTCTCGCGGGCGGGCGGCGCATGCGCGGTCAGTGCCAGCACCGCGAGGCGGCCCGCGGGGAGTCGGCAGGGAAACCCCGCGGGCTGGCAGCCGTTAGAGCGGCTCACTTCGGGCCCCGACACCGTCAAACCTGAGAGGGGGAAGTAGAGAGAGACAGAGAGGGAAGAGGAGAAGGAGAGAGAGGGAAGAGGAGAAGGAGAGAGAGGGAAGAGGAGAAGGAGAGAGAGAGAGGGAAGAGAGAGAGATAGAGAAATTTTTGGAGCTTCAGGCCTGCCTGCAGCGGGCCTGGAGACCAGCACCGAGTCCCCCTGCGCGAGGGTGAGGAGGAGGGAGGGGGGGGTTGCTAAACACAATATAAAACTGAAATAAATTGTTAATTAATTCCCTAACACATAATTCAAATATTTACCTTAGTTCCCTAACAGAAAGTGTGGGGGAAAATATCGTGGAAAATCAAGATGGCGGCCACTCATCTCGGTTCAGAAGGATAAGGCCCGCCCACACACGCACCGATTGGGTCGACCCGGTCCAGGGTCACCGAAGCGTAGGATTGGTCAATCGTCGAGTCACTCGACACTCAACTGTAGGAAGACCTCGACGTCACACGGTCGCTAATGAGATGCTAATGAGCGGAACGCTGAACGTTTTTGGGATACCGCGGGCGGGATTTTTGTCCGGCCGAAACGTAAATACGCCGATGACCGGTCCGGAATCGCAAGCTTTCTTTTGAGGCGACGCGCGCGGCGGTACGCTCTGTAACTTCCAAACGCATCGAGACCAGGCGGACAGACAGAAAGACAGGCGGACAGACAGACAGACAGAAGAGCCGCTTTATATATATAAAGGGCAAGAGGATAACTAGGGAAAGAGTAGGGCCCATTAGGGACCAAAGTGGCAATCTGTGTGTGGAGCCAGAAGATGTAGGTGGGGTTTTAAATGAATTTTTTGCATCTGTGTTCACTATGGAGAAGGACGATGTAGACATAGAAATCGGGCAGGGGGACTGTGATATACTTGAACATATTAGCATCGAGAGGGAGGAGGTCATGGCGGCTTTAGCAGGCTTAAAAGTGGATAAATCCCCAGGCCCGGATGAGATGTATCCCAGGCTGCTGTGTGAGGCAAAGGAGGAGATTACAGGGGCTCTGACACAAATTTTCAGAACCTCTCTGGCCACAGGGGATGTGCCAGAGGACTGGAGAACAGCTAACGTAGTACCATTATTCAAGAAGGGTAGTAGGGATAAACCAGGGAATTACAGGCCAGTGAGCCTAACATCAGTGGTAGGGAAATTATTGGAAAAAATTCTGAGGGACAGAATTAGTCTCCACTTGGAGAGGCAAGGATTAATCAGGGATAGTCAGCATGGCTTTGTCAAGGGAAGATCATGTCTGACTAATTTGATTGAATTTTTCGAGGGGGTGACTAGGTGTGTGGATGAGGGTAGTGCAGTGGATGTGGTGTACATGGATTTCAGTAAGGCTTTCGATAAAGTCCCGCATAGGAGACTGGTCAAGAAGGTAAGAGCCCATGGGATCCAGGGTGCCTTGGCACATTGGATCCAAAACTGGCTTAGTGGCAGAAGGCAGAGGGTGATGGTCGAAGATTGTTTTTGTGACTGGAAGCCTGTGTTCAGTGGGGTACCGCAGGGATCGGTGCTGGGTCCCTTGCTGTTTGTGGTCTACATTAATGCTTTGGATGTGAATGTAAAAGGTATGATCAGTAAGTTCGCAGATGACACGAAAATTGGTGGGGTGGTAAATAACGAGGAGGGTAGCCTCAGTCTGCAGGACGATATAGATGGGTTGGTCAGAACAATGGCAAATGGAATTTAACCCTGAAAAGTGTGAGGTGATGCATTTTGGAGGGACTAACAAGGCAAGGGAGTACACAATGAATGGTAAGACCCTCGGAAAGACAGAGGATCAGAGGGACCTTGGTGTGCATGTACATAGATCCCTGAAGGCCGATATGGATCATCCACTCGGCACTTCTGGCTGAAGATGGTTGCAAATGCTTCAGCCTTGTCTTTTGCACTCACGTGCTGGGCTCCACCATCATTGAGGATGGGGATATTCGTGGAGCCTCCTCCTCCCATTAGTTGTTTAATGGTCCACCACCATTCATGACTGGATGTGGCAGGACTGCAGAGCTTTGATCTGATCCATTGATTGTGGGATCACTTAGCCCTGTCTATAGCATGCTGCTTCTGCTTTTTAACATACATGTAGTCCTATGTTGCAGCTTCCCCAGGTTGGCGCCTCATTTTTAGGTACACCTGGTGCTGCTCCTGGCATGCTCTTCTACACTCCTTATTAAACCAGGGTTGGTCCCCTGGCTTGATGGTAATAGTAGAGTGAGGGATATGCCGGGCCATGAGGTTACAGATTGTGGTGGAATACAATTCTGCTGCTGCTGATGGCCCACGGCACCTCGTGGATGCCCAGTTTTGAGCTGCTAGATCTGTTCTGAATCTATCCCATTTAGCACGGTGGTAGTGCCACACAAGATAGAGGGTGTCCTTAGTGTGAAGACGAGATTTTGTCTCCACAGTGACTGTGTGGTGGTCACTGCTACCAATGCTGTCATGGACAGATGCATCGGCGACAGGTAGATTGGTGAGGACGAGGTCAAGTAGGTGTTTTCCTCATGTTGGTTCTCTCACCACCTGTCACAGGCCCAGTCTGGCAGCTATGTCCTTCAGGCCTTGGCCAGCTCGGTCAGTAGTGGTGCTACCGAGCCACTCCTGGTACACATTGAAGTCTATAGGCCTAGTCTACTCAATCTCTCCTCATAGGACAAACCCTCCATCCCAGGAATCAGTCTGGTGAACCTTCGTTGCACTCCCTCTATGGCAAGTATATCTTTCCTTAGGTAAGGAGACCAAAACTGTACACAATACTCCAGGTGTGGTCTCTCCATGGCCCTAAAAACTCCTCTAAAGTGAATGCAGCTTCTGCTGGTCTCAACAGTCAATGGACATAAGGCAATGCAGATAATAGGGAGCCTTAAACAGACAAAGTTCCTATTTTTAACATGTGCAACTTGGATCGTTGTATTGGGGAGAGACCAACTCTTCCAGGGTATATCAAGAGCCCAACGAGACACCATTAAACTGTCAGGGAAAGATGGCCAATCAAAGCCTCAAGGAGATGCCTCCTAGTCACAGAGAAAAGACTTGCATTTATATAGCGCCTGTAACGACCACTGTTTCACAGCCAATGATGTACTTTTGAAGTGGAGTCACTGTTTGTAATGTAGGAAATGCAGCAGCCAATTTGTGCACAGCAAGGTCCCACAAACAGCAATGTGATAATGACCAGATAATCTGTTTTTGTTATGTTGGTTGTATTATGTTATGTTCGATGTATTAGACACTGCAGCCGCAATTTCCCCAACCTCAGCAGGTCCGGTGCGACCCCACTGCTGGCTCCAGCCCGCTGTCCAAAATGATTTTCCCCTGATTGGGCTTGTTAACCCCGCCCTTCGCGTTTGCCAGCCAATTGAAGGAAGCGGGACTGGTGACATTATTTGATGATGTGTCATCAGCTGGTTTCCTTAAAGGGACCGTACGCAAATTGATTTTGATAGTTGTTCTGTCAGTGTTCTGCAGCATTGAGGTGCTGCAAACACTCATGGAGGGAGTCACAGCACGCAGGGAGGTTCTCTTCCTTTCCAATGGGTGTAAGACACCTCCCCAGAAGACCAATGCAGCCTGGTTGCACATTGCACAGGACACAAGCAGGGATGTCATCAGGAGGACCAGGCTGCAGTGGCGCAAACCTTTCAATGATTTCAGTGGATCACAAAACGTTACTACAAAGCCACACTCAACCTCATCCTGCTGTGCCTCTCATCACATCCCCATCACTCTGCCTTCCCTACCCTACTCCTGCACATCCTTACTCACACCAACTTACCTTGTACCTCCACCCATCCCTTTCTATCTACATTATCACTTCCCCATCTCACTAGCCACTCTTCACACTCGCCTTCATCCTAGTCCAATCATACCAACTAACAACACACAAGGGTAGGTACTTGGGTGTTTTATGCAATGTTCATGTAAAGTTTTTGTTAATGTGTCAGACATTGAAACATTTATTTTCAATACTTTGTGTTTGTGGGCAGATTTCTGTGCACCTTTGGAAGTGGCTTAATGAGTTGCAGTGAATGGTGAGACATAACGGTACCCCCTGCAATGATGATGAGTGTCAAAGGAATGGCTTGGCATTGTAGGGATGCTTCATGGTGTTGGTGTGGGGTGGTGCCAACCTGGTTCATTATGTGGCAGCCAGGGTGTACAGCATCAAGTGAAGTAAATCTGGCCATGATGAGGCCATACCTGGCGTCCCGGGCAGCAATGTGGTCAGGTGCTGATGTCCTGTGCAGCATCAGTTGATTGCGGAGAAGGTTGGTGTTGTTGTTGGTGCTGGGTGCTTCTTCTTCTTAGGCAGTCCCTCGGACTGAGGATGACTTGCTTCCACACTAAAAATGAGTTCTCAGGTGACTGATGAGTCCAATGTGGGACCTACAGTCTCTGTCACAGGTGGAGCAGATGGTGGTTGAAGGGGCGGTGGGTGGGGTGCTTGGGTTGACATGCGCTCCTTCCGCTGTTTGTGCTTGGCTTCTGCTTGCTCCCAGTGAAGGGACTCGAGGTGTTCTGCGCCTTCCCGGGTGCTTCTCCTCCACTTCGTGCGGTCTTGGGCCAGGGATTCCCAGGTGTCAGTGGGAATGTTGCACTTTTTCAAGGAGGCTTTGAGGGTGTCCTTGAAGCGTTTCCTCTGCCCACCTCGGGCTCTCTTGCTGTGTTGGAGCTTCGAGTAGAGTGTTTGTTTTAGGAGTCTCGTATCAGGCATGCGGACAATGTGACCCGTCCATCAGAGCTGATCGAGCGTGGTCAAAACTTCGATGCTGGGGATTTTGGCTTGAACGAGAACACTGACGTTGGTGTGCCTATCATGCCAATGGATTTGCAGGATCTGCTGTACATGGTCCATGTCTCTGAAGCATTTAGGAGGGTGGGAATCACTAGCTCTGTAGACCAAGAGCTTGGTGCTGGGTTTGAGGTCCTGGTCTTCAAACACTCTCTTCCTCAGGCGACCGAAGGCTGCACTAGCACACTGAAGGTGGTGTTGGACTTGGTCGACGTCTGCCCTTGTTGACAGTAGGCTCCCAAGGTATGGAAAGTGGTCCATGTTGTCCAAGGCCTTGTCGTGGATTTTGATAATCGGGGGGCAGTACTGTGTGGCGGTGGCAGGTTGGTAGAGGACCTTTATCTTACGGATGTTTAGTGTAAGGCCTATGCTCTCATATGCTTCAGTGAAGATGTTGACGATGGTTTGTGTAGTGTATGTGCCTTTAAGAGCCCCCTGTGTACTGTAATGCCGGTAATGGCCACTCTGGCTATATAAGCCTGTATATTGTGCGCAGCGGCTTTGCTTCTCCCAGGACGGTGCTATTTACATTTAATGTTATTTGTACTGGACTCATGGGAGCTTGCAAGACCACATTTCGTTGTTCATGTACTTGTGCATTGTACGACAATAAAGTTGAATTATTATTATTATTCCCCTCCAGACTTTGTTCAGTAAACACCTGTGAAACCAACTCCTGTCTTCAGTGCCTCTATTAACACCCGGATACAACAGTTTGGAGTTTGACCTACGAGTGTGCGCAGACGCAAACTGCGTCTGCATACTGTTATTCGACGACAGAGGATGGGATGACCTTGGATCTGGACTGGAGGCGACGGAGGTTTAGCAGTTTCCTGTTTGTTCTGTAGATTAGCTCCACTCGAGCGGGGAGCTTACTGAGGGTGAGATGGAGCATTGCAGCAAGGAAGATCAAGAAGAGCGTTGGTACGATGAGACAGCCTTGCTTGACCCTGGTCCGTACGTGAATTGGGTCTGTGGTGGATCTGTTGGTCAGGATCACGGCTTGCATGTCGTTGTGAAGCAGGCGGAGGATGGTGACAAACCTTTGAGGGCAGCCGAATTTGAGGAGGACACTCCATGGTTGAGTGTCGAAGGTCTTTGTGAGGTCAAAGAAGACCATGTACAGCGGTTGGTGCTGTTCCCTGCATTTCTCTTGTATTTGACGCGCGGTGAAGATCATGTCCATTGTGCCCCTTAGTGGGCGGAATCCGCATTGCGACTCTGGGAGGAGCTCTTCAGCCACTGGGAGAAGGCGATTGAGGAGGATTCTTGTGATGAGTTTCCTTGTGGCAGACAGCAGTGAAATGCCTCTTTAGTTACTGAGTGCAACTGGAACAGAGTGAAAAACTTGGGAGTTTGAGCGGCGGCAGACCTGAGAGGGAGCAGACCAGGGCCCGAGAGCGGGGAGCAGACCGGGGCCCGAGAGCGGGGATAAAATCAGCAGCAGAACTGCAACTACAAGAGAAATCTGAAGTGTGTCATCACAGGTAAGGCAGGCAAGTGATTGGTAGTGACTGTGGGCTAAGTTTTAAGTTAACATATAGCATATAACTAAATTTAAAAAAAAACTAAACTTAATTTAATTAATTTAATAAACTAACCAAGGTAAATAATTTGATTAACACTAAACTAATTAATAAAATAAATAAAATAATGGGAGAACAGGAGATGTGTTGCTGCTGCAATATGTGGGAGCTTGTGGACAATTTTGTCATGGGTGACTACATCCGCGGTAAGTGTCTGCGGCTCCGAGTTGAGGAGCTGGAGTCCGAGCTGCAGACATTGCGAGACATTAGGGAAAGAGAAAGTTACCTGGACCTTTTGCTCCAGGAGGCAGCCACACCCCTTAGATTAAATACTTTAGAATTGACACGTGGTCAGGGACAGGAGGGTGTGACTGCGAGTGAGGCAGTTACGGGGATCCAGGAGGTAGTATTGCCTCAGTCCCTGCACTTGTCCAATAGATTCGAGGTTCTTGCAACCCTTGTGGACCAGTGCGGGGACTGCGGGGAGGACGAGCAAACTGACCACGGCACCGTGGTACAGGAAGCCGTTCAAGTGGGGGGAGTAAAAAGGAAGGTGGTTGTAGTAGGCGACAGTATAGTTAGGGGGATAGAAACTGTTCTCTGCAGCCAGGAGCGTGAGTGCTGAAGGCTATGTTGCCTAACCTGGTGCCAGGGTAATGAACATCTCCTCCAGGCTGGAGAAGAACTTGGACTGGGAGGGGGAGGATCCAGTTGTCGTGGTCCACGTAGGTACCAACGACATAGGTAGGACAAAGAAAGAGGTTCTGCTGAGAGAGTTTGAGCAGCTAGGGACTAAATTAAAAAGCATAACCACTAAAATCATAATCTCTGGATTATTACCTGAGCCATGAGCAAATTGGCATAGGATCAGGGAGATGAATGCGTGGTTCAAAGATTGGTGTGGGCGAAGTGGGTTTCGATTCGTGGGGCACTGGCACCAGTACTGGGGAAGGAGAGAGCTGTTCAGTTAGGACGGACTACACCTGAACCATGCTGGGACCAGAGTTCTAGCGAATTGACTAACTAGGGAGGTAGATAGGGCTTTAAACTAAATAAGGGTGGGAGGGAGAGGGGGGGGGGGGGTGGCTGCCAGCAGGGGTAGGGTCCCAGTGGAGAGAAATCTAGAATGCTAAAGAGAAAAGACAAGGAAGCAGTGCAGGAAAGTGATTGGGGTAAGGATAACCAGATTGTGTCAGGAAGGGACAGAGCATACACACAAAGGAGTGCACTAACAAACAGGGTCCGGGTAAGAAAAAATGGTAATAAGGCAAATAGGGCCATAGTACAAAAAAAGTTAAGATGTCTAAAAATGTTAAAAAGACAAATCTAAAGGCACTGTATCTGAATGCATGAAGCATTCATAATAAGGTAGACGAATTAACAGCATAATTGCAATTACGGAGACATGGCTACAGGGTGACCAAGGCTGGGAGCTGAATATCCAAGGATATTCGATATTTAGGAAGGACAGGCAAAAAAGAAAAGGAGGTGGAGTGACGTTGTTAGTAAAGGATGAAATCAGAGCAATAGTGAGAAAGGATATTGGCTCAGAAAATCAAGATGTAGAATCAGTCTGGGTGGAGCTAAGAAGCACCAAGGGGCAGAAAACATTGGTGGGCGTTGTCTATAGGCCTCCAAACAGTAGTGGTAATGTAGGGGATGGCATCAAACAGGAAATTAGAGATGCATATAACAAGGGTACTACAGTAATCATGGATGACTTTAATCTACATATAGACTGGCCAAACCAAATTAGCAATAATACTGTGGAGGATGAATTCCTGGAGTGTGTACAAGATGGATTTTTAGACCAGTACATTGAGGAGCCAACTAGGGAACAGGCTATCCTAGATTGGGTATTGTGCAATGAGAAGGGGTTAATTAATAATCTTGTTGTGTGGGGTCCTTTAGGGAAGAGTGACCATAACATGATAGAATTCTTCATTAAGATGGAAAGTGAAGTAGTCCAATCCGAAACTAGGGTCCTAAATCTAAACAAAGGAAACTACAAAGGTATGAGGAGTGAGTTGGCTTTGATAGATTGGGGAGCTTCATTAAAAGGCATGACATGACGGTGGATAGGCAATGGCTAACATTTAAGGAACAAATGTATGAATTGCAACAGTTATACGTTCCTTTCTGGCGCAAAAATACAAAAGGAAAAGCGGCCCAACCATGGTTGACAAAAGAAAGTAAGGATAGTATTAGATCCAAAGCGGAGTCATATAAAGTTGCCAGAAAAAGTAGCAAGCCTGAAGATTGGGAGCAGTTTAGAGTTCAGCAAAAAAAACTAAGAGATTGATTAAGAGGGGAAAAATAGAGTATGAGAGTAAACTTGCAAGGAACATAAAAGCGGATTGTAAAAGCTTCTACAAGTATGTAAAAAGAAAAAGATTAGTGAAGACAAATGTAGGTCCCTTACATTCAGAAATGGGAGAATTTATAATGGGGAACAAGGAAACAGCAGAACAATTAAACAAATACTTTGGTTCTGTCTTCACGGAAGAGGACACAAATAACTTCCCAGAAATGCTAGGGAACCAAGGGTCTAGTAAAGAAGAATTAAAGGAAATTAGTATTAGTAAAAAAATAGTGCTGCAGAAATTAATGGGACTGAAAGCTGATAAATCCCCAGGGCCTGATAATCTGCATCCCAGAGTACTAAAAGAGGTAGCCATGGAAATAGTGGATGCATTGGTTGCCATCTTCCAAAATTCTATAGATTATGGAACAGTTCCTGCAGATTGGATGGAGGGTGGCAAATGTAACCCCAATATTTAAAAAAGGGGAGAGAAAAAAAACAGGGAACTACAGACCAGTTAGCTTAACATCAGTAGTAGGGAAAATGCTAGAGTCTATTATAAAGGATGTGATAACAGGACACTTAGAAAGTAACAATGGGATTAGACAAAGTCAACATGGATTTATGAAAGGGAAATTGTGTTTGATAAACCTACTGGAGTTTTTTAAGGATATAACTGGTAGAATAAATAAGGGAGAACCAGCGGATGTGGTGTATTTGGATTTTCAGAAGGCCTTTGATAAAGTCCCACATAAGAGGTTAGTGTGCAAAATTAAAACACATGGGATTGGGGGTAATATACTGGCATGGATTGAAAATTGGTTAACTGACAGGAACCAAAGAGTAGGCATAAATGGGTCTTTTTCAGGGTGGCAAGCGGTGACATAGAAACATAGAAGATAGAAGCAGGAGTAGGCCATTCGGCCCCTCGAGCCTGCTCCGCCATTCAATGCGATCATGGCTGATCATCCAAATTCAGTACCCTGTCCCTGCCTTCTCCCCATATCCCTTTAGCCTTAAGAAATATATCCAACTCCTTCTTGAATCACAGAAACCCCACAGTGCAGATAGAGGCCATTTCGGCCCATCGAGCCTGCACCGACACATATCCCACCCGATCCCCGTAACCCCTACACCAACACATATCCCACCCTATCCCCGTAACCCCACGTATTTAATCCCCCTAACACTAAGGGTCAATTTATCATAGCCAATCAACCTAACCCGCACATCTTTGGACTGTGGGAGGAAACCGGAGCACCCGGAGGAAACCCACGCAAACACGGGGAGAATGTGCAAACTCCACACAGTCACCCGAGGCCAGATATATTTAATGAATTGGGCTCTACTGCCTTCTGTCCTCCTCCCTCTTTGCCTGGGTTTCATAGGCTGCAGCGTGGTCCTCCCGACCTCGCTGTTCGCCCGTGCTGGGCCTCGACCTCTGCAGCCGCGTTGTAGAAGCCAACCGACCAATATTCCACTCCACCTATTGTTCCTGTACCAAGATGGCAGCATGCTGAACCTCCTGCCTTCCTGCACAAAGATGGCAGCTGCTAGCATGGGCCTGTGACCGGGAGAAGCCCCGAAGCTGCAAACGCAGGACCTTCAGGTTATTATTCGGGGTTGGCAGCCTACTCCAGTTCTTTCTGAAGCCTCCCCGCCCACCCACCAGTCCATTACTCCGCCCTTCCCGGCCACTTCTTACCGCTTGATCCGGAGCCCATGTTGCAGCACAGGAGGCCATTCGGTCCATCGTACCTGTGCTGTCTCTTTAAAAAAGCTATCCAATTAGTTCACTTCCCGATGCTCTTTTCCCATTGCCCTGCAATATTTTCCTTTTCAAGTATATATCCAATTTCCTTTTATAAGTCCGAAGGTCTACACCATCACAGAAGCCAGTCTTCAACCAATTCGATTCACTCCACGTGATATCAAGAAACAGTTGAGCGCACTGGCTACAGCAAAGGCTGTGGATCCCGCCAATATTCCGGCTGTCGTGCTGAAGACTAGCCCTGCCAAGCTGTTCCAGTACAGCTACAACACTGGCATCTATCTGACAATGTGGAAAACTGCCCAGGTATGTCCTGTCCACAAAAAGCAGGACAAATCCAATCCGGCCAATTACCGCTCCATCAGTCTACTCTCAATCATCAGCAAAGTGATGGAAGGTGTCATCGATAGTGCCATCAAGCAGCACTTACTCACCAATAACCTGCTCACTGTCCAAAGATGTGCTGGGTAGGTTGATTGGCTATGATAAATTGACCCTTAGTGTTAGGGGGATTAAATACGTGGGGTTACGGGGATAGGGTGGGATATGTGTTGGTGTAGGGGTTACGGGGATCAGGTGGGATATGTGTCGGTGCAGGCTCGATGGGCCGAAATGGCCTCTATCTGCACTGTGGGGTTTCTGTGATGCTCAGTTTGGGTTCCTCCAGGACCACTCGGCTCCAGACCTCATTACAGCCTTGGTCCAAACATGGACAAAGGAGCTGAATTCTAGAGGTGAGGTGAGAGTGATTGCCCTTGACATCAAGGCAGCATTTGACTGAGTGTGGCATCAAGGAGCCCTAGTAAAACTGAAGTCAATGGGAATCGGGGGAGGGGACTATCTCCAACAAGTGACCGCCTCTTGACATTCAATGGCATTACCATCGCCGAATCCCCCATCAACAACATCCTGGGGGTCACCATTGACCAGAAACTTAACTGGACCAGCCACATAAATACTGTGGCAACAAGAGGTCAGAGGCTAAGTATTCTGCAGCAAGTGTCTCACCTCCTGACTCCCCAAAGCCTTTCCACCATCTACAAGGCACAAGGAGTGTGATGGAATAGTCTCCACTTGCCTGGATGAGTGCAGCTCCAACAACACTCAAGAAGCTCACCCCCATCCAGGACAAAGCAGCCCACTTCATTGGCACCCCATCCACCACCTTAAACATTCACTCCCTCCACCACTGGCGTACTGTGGCTGCAGTGTGTACCATCTACAAGATGCACTGCAGCAACTTGCCAAGGCTTCTTCGGCAGCACCTCCCAAACCCATGACCTCTACCACCGAGAAGGACAAGGGCAGCAGGCACATAGGAACACCACCACTTCCAAGTTCCCCTCCAAGTCACACACCATCCTGACTTAGAAGTATATCGCCATTCCTTCATCGTCACTGGGTCAAAATTCTGGAACTCCCTTCCTAACAGGGAGTACCTTCACCACATGGACTGTAGTGGTTCAAGGCAGCGGCTCACCACCACCTTCTCAAGGGCAATAAGCGATTGACAATAAATGCTGGCCCTACCAACGACGCCTACATCCTATGACCGAATAAAAAAGTTACTACTGAATCTGCTCTCTCAACCCTTTCAGGCAGTGCATCCTATGTGTAAAGTGCACTGAAAGTACTATATAAATGCAAATCTTTCTTTGTATGGCACTTTTTGAAGAGCAAGGGAGCTGTCCCCGGTGTCCTGGTCAATATTTATCCTCCAACCAACATCACATACAGATTAACTGGTCATTATCACCTTGCTGTTTGCTGGATCTTGCTGTGCACAAGTTGGCCGTCAGGTTTCCTATATTATAACCATGACTACACATCAAAAAAAAAAGTATTTAATTGGCTGTAAAGCAATTTGAGATGTCCAGGGGTCATGAAAGGTGCTATATAAATGCAAGTCTGTCTTTCTGTAATCCCACTCTCCTACTTGCTCCCAATATCCTTTAATCTTTTTCAAACTATCAAATTCCCATTTAAAAGAGTTTAACGACTCTACAGGCCACAGCAGAACAGGTGTCCCTTCTCACCAACTTGTCAATGAGCACCTGTAAAGTAATTAGCTATTTTTTGCAGAGTAGTCATTTCTAGGAATCGTAAGGCCTGAAAGCTTGTTGCTATCGTATTAATATTGTTTTACAAATTGTGTGAAGTGTTGAACCTATGAAATGTGTCTAGTCCCACATACAGTAGAACCCCAGATCTCCCCCCCACTCAACACCAACCCGAGAGATCGGGAGAACACACTTCTGACAACGTATTTATTCCAGACTTCATTTTTTTTGGGGAACAGATTAATGACATTATGAAGAGAAAATAATCTGGTCAATGTGTCCACACACTTTGGGTAACACTTCCATAGTTAGTTAATTCAGAGACGTCATCCTGGAGATTTCAGCATCCTAAACCACTTTGTACATAATAAAGAAAGGTGCTAATTACACACAGCAGTTCAGTACCAGAGGATACCCTTGTACAAAATCTATTGTAAAATAATTTAAAGCCTGGGGACATTGACATTTCTCTCAAACATTACCGAAGCAATCTTTGTTAAAAGGCTGGGAGACACTGATCATTGTATTTTCCAATTATTAGCACTTGATAAAACCGTTCAAACTTTCGAGGAACTTGATGTACTCCTGGTGTTCTAAGGCAGTGCTCAGCTCAATCAGTTCATCAGCAAAAGTGTTGTCAACCCCACGGTCACTCAGAAAGTCCATCAGGTGGTCATAGAGGGCCTGCGGGAGGCAAGAGCAGAGTTAGGGTCCGTGTGACTGATTCAGTGTAGGCAATCGGGCCGGAACAAAGCCACCCATTCCAAGTAGCAACGTTACATTTGACAGAAACTGAGCTTTGTCCGTGCAAAAAATTTAAACCGAAGCAATTCTAATCGGGCCATTGGATGAGTAGTGGGAGTAAAGTGTCAAGCTGGCTCAGAGGCATTGCTATTTAAAGATTTGGGCTAATCACTGAAACCAACAGCCGCTTCTCTCCACTCCTGCAACTATCAGCACTACACAGGAAATGGTCAAAACCATTTAATATTAAGTCAATGCATGCTTCCCTTCCCCTGCACTGGCTCCAACTTGAAAATCTTAAGAGCATGATTGATGTGTAGTGGAATCGTATACTGTGCACATCCAGAGGGATGGCAAGTGAAGATGGCCTTTGTAGTTAAATAACCTGCCAACACTCTCACTGCAAAGGCTTATACATGAATAGCCAGCACCAGAGTGCTAGCAGCTCCTGTGGAACCATACCCCAGTGAGCAGCTCCTGTGGAACCATACCCCAGTGAGCGGTCCTGTGGAACCATACCCCAGTGAGCGGTCCTGTGGAACCATACCCCAGTGAGCGGTCCTGTGGAACCATACCCCAGTGAGCGCTCCTGTGGAACCATACCCCAGTGAGCAGCTCCTGTGGAACCATACCCCAGTGAGCGGTCCTGTGGAACCATACCCCAGTGAGCAGCTCCTGTGGAACCATACCCCAGTGAGCGGTCCTGTGGAACCATACCACAGTGAGCCGTCCTGTGGAACCATACCCAAGTGAGCGCTCCTGTGGAACCATACCCCAGTGAGCGCTCCTGTGGAGCCATACCCCAGTGAGCGGTCCTGTGGAACCATACCCCAGTGAGCAGCTCCTGTGGAACCATACCCCAGTGAGCGGTCCTGTGGAACCATACCCCAGTGAGCGGTCCTGTGGAACCATACCCCAGTGAGCGGTCCTGTGGAACCATACCCCAGTGAGCAGCTCCTGTGGAACCATACCCCAGTGAGCAGTCCTGTGGAACCATACCCCAGTGAGCAGCTCCTGTGGAACCATACCCCAGTGATCGGCTCCTGTGGAACCATACCCCAGTGAGCAGCTCCTGTGGAACCATACCCCAGTGAGCAGCTCCTGTGGAACCATACCCCAGTGAGCAGCTCCTGTGGAACCAGACCCCAGTGAGCGGTCCTGTGGAACCATACCCCAGTGAGCGGTCCTGTGGAACCATACCCCAGTGAGCAGCTCCTGTGGAACCATGCCCCAGTGTGCGGTCCTGTGGAACCATACCCCAGTGAGCAGCTCCTGTGGAACCATGCCCCAGTGAGCGGTCCTGTGGAACCATACCCCAGTGAGCAGCTCCTGTGGAACCATACCCCAGTGAGCGGTCCTGTGGAACCATACCCCAGTGAGCGGCTCCTGTGGAACCATACCCCAGTGAGCGGCTCCTGTGGAACCATACCCCAGTGAGCGGTCCTGTGGAACCATACCCCAGTGAGCAGCTCCTGTGGAACCATACCCCAGTGAGCGGTCCTGTGGAACCATACCCCAGTGAGCAGCTCCTGTGGAACCATACCCCAGTGAGCGGTCCTGTGGAACCATACCCCAGTGAGCAGCTCCTGTGGAACCATACCCCAGTGAGCGGTCCTGTGGAACCAGACCCCCTCAGAGGGTGAAGATCGGTGGTAAAATGAGGAAGGAAATACTTAGAAATTCGAAGTGGAGCAGAAAACACAATAACCAGGTGAGAGAGAACATTTCATGGTGTATTAAACTCAGGCCAGAATTCCAACCAAATTCATAACATGGGTTGATATTAACAAACATTCAACAGGGTGTTTTTCTCCCCTACTCACCCAGTCCAGGGAGTCGGTGTTAAGCGTATAGCTGGTGTCTTTCCAGTCGTCCTCTGCAGTGGACTGAAAGCTAACCTCTCTGATGGCAAAGATGTCACTCTCACCCTCATCGCCATGCCCAATCTGTAGCCGATTCAGTCATTTTAGACATAAAAATGGATAATGCATTAATAATTAGCACAGGAATGAGCGCTTCAAACAGTGTACCTAGAGTGGCGATGTTAAGGGTTTATATTCAGACAGTGAACCTAGAGTGGCGATGTTAAGGGTTTATATTCAGACAGTGAACCTAGAGTGGCGATGTTAAGGGTTTATATTCAGACAGTGAACCTAGAGTGGCGATGTTAAGGGTTTATATTCAGACAGTGAACCTAGAGTGGCGATGTTAAGGGTTTATATTCAGACAGTGAACCTAGAGTGGCGATGTTAAGGGTTTATATTCAGACAGTGTACCTAGAGTGGCGATGTTAAGGGTTTATATTCAGACAGTGAACCTAGAGTGGCGATGTTAAGGGTTTATATTCAGACAGTGTACCTAGAGTGGCGATGTTAAGGGTTTATATTCAGACAGTGAACCTCGAGTGGCGATGTTAAGGGTTTATATTCAGACAGTGTACCTAGAGTGGCGATGTTAAGGGTTTATACTGAAATGACAAGTTGGCAAAGTTTAATATCAAGGTGGCAGCAACATTGTGGGAACAGCATCAACTGCAGGGTCTTCTCAAAGTCACACACCATCCTGACTCGGACAGAGATTACCGTTCCTTATGTTGCTGGGTCGATATCCCGGAACTCCCAAACCAACACCATTGTGGGAGCAGCATTACAAGGACTGCAGCGGCTCATGAAGGTCCACCAACACCTTAGCGCAACTAGGAATGGGCAATAAATATGGCCGTCATCTCCCCTGAATTCTTCAAACAGATTCCCCATCTCCTTAAACCTCCCTGCCCCATACTTCCATCTCAAACGCCAAGTATGATGAAAGCACAGATTTCTTCAACAAGATACAGACCATCCATGTAGCTGCCTCCACTACTTCCTCTCATCCCAACCTTCTGCCCACTCTTGCCCTGAACTCCTGCACTCTGAGATCATCTTGTCCATGACATCCACCTCCTGCTCCGACAATCCCCTTCCTACAACTCCTCTTCCTGATCCCACGCTATGTGGCATTGCAAATAGTTCCTCTTCAGGCACCATCCCACCCTCAGAAAACCTACACTTCTGTGAGCTCCTTGAACATGATGTAACCTCCCAATTCCATGCCCATCTCTTCCACTCTTCTAGCACCAAAACTGCCCGAACCAAATGAGTAGCATCCTGTGACCACAGTACACCATCACTCCGCTGCAGTGTTGGACAGGGTTGATCATGTGGTGATCTGGAACGCGCTGCCTTAAAGGGAGCAGGTTCAATAGTAACTTTCAAAAGCAAATTGGATAAATACTAGAAGGGAACCATTTCCAGGGCTATGGGGAAGAGCGGCGGGGGGGGGGGGGGGGAACTAATCGGAGAGCTCGTTCAAAGAGCCAGCACAGGCAGGATGGGCCGAATGGCCTCCTCCTGTGCGGGATCATTCTAGAATCAGGTCAGTCGCCCACACCTGTCCTCCACTGTCCTCGCTGGATTCCATTCCTACCCATCCTAAGATAGCCAATGCAGCTCTGGTGACGGCTTTGCTCATCTCTCACACACCATCACGTCTGGAGTTCCACAAGGATATATCCTTGGCCGCCCTCCCCTTACATACCGCCCCACGGTGACACCACCCACAAACATTGAGCCTAGGCGGCTGAAGGCACAGCCGATCTATGGCGCAGCATGTGTTTTAAGAAGCATTTTCACATTTAGTACTACATAATACCCCGAGCTAAGGCACTGAACAAAACTCTGTTCGTTGGTAGACAAAAACCAACTCCCTCCCATAATCTAGTTTTTGGAGTATCACATGGTAACTCGGTCTCTATTTTCTGTAGAACAAAGGGAAAATCTATGACCGGCTTGTCATCACATTCGGTACAAATACCCACCTCATCCTCGGGATAGTGGCAGTCAAACACCAGGCTCTGGTTATTCGACAGCTTGGTCACTTCCACAACAAAGTTTGGGGTTGAGATGATTTCAGGCTGCAAAGAAATTCAATTGTTTATTAGATACAAGACAACAGGTCCATGACATTTTAGATGCAACTTTTTATTCTACTGCAAGCCTGGCACATCCAAGCAAGTTAGCAACAACCTCCCACCAGACCAAAAGAGTGCTAATTGACAGATGATTGGGGGAGATGGCTTATCGGGGGAAGGCAGCAGCAGCCAACTTCTTGACACCATGGGTGGTTCTGTTGCACAGGACGGGAGGAAAAAGAGCAGGAGAGCTATAGTGATAGGGGATTCTATTATAAGGGGAATAGATAGGCGTTTCTGCGGCCGCAAACTAGACTCCAGGATGGTATGTTGCCTCCCTGGTGCAAGGGTCAAAGATATCTCGGAGCGGCTGCAGGTATTCTGGAGGGGGAGGGTCAACAGCCAGCTGTCGTGGTGCATATAGGTACCAACGATATAGGTAAAAAACAGGATGAGGTCCTAAAAGCTGAATATAGGGAGTTAGGAGGTAAATTAAAAAATAGGATCTCAAAGGTAGTAATCTCAGGATTGCTACCAGTGCCACGTGCTAGTCAGAGTAGAAATAGAAGGATATTTCAGATGAATACGTGGCTAGAGGAATGGTGCAAGGGGGAGGGATTCGAATTCCTGGGACATTGGAGCCAGTTCTGGGGGAGGTGGGACCAGTACAAACTGGACGGTTTGCACCTGGGCAGGACCGGGACCGATGTCCTAGGGGGAGTGTTTGCTAGTGCTGTTGGGGAGGGTATAAACTAAAATGGCAGGGGTTTGGGAACCTGTGCAGGGAGACAGAGGAAAGGGAAGCAAGGATAGAAGCAAAAGACAGGAAGGAGAAAAGCAAAAGTGGAAGGCAGAGACATCAAGTGTGTAAATCAAACAGGGCCACAGTAAATAATAAGTCTAAAAGGACTAAGTTAAAAAAACAAGCCTGAAGGCTTTGTATCTTAATGCGTGGAGCATTCGTAATAAGGTGGATGAATTAGCTGTGCAAATAGATGTAAACGGATATGATATAATTGGGATTACGGAGACATGGCTCCAGGGTGAACAAGGCTGGGAATTCAACATCCAGGGGTATTCAATATTCAGGAAGGACAGGCGAAAAGGAGGTGGGGTAGCATTGCTGGTTAAAGAGATTAACACAATAGTAAGGAAGGATATTAGCTCTGATGTGGAATCTGTACGGGACATATAAATTGGCCATAAAAAGCAGCAAACCTGAGGATTGGGAGCAGTTTAGGATTCAGTTAAGGAGGACAAAGGGATTAATTAAGAGGGGGAAAATAGAGTATGAGTAAGCAAGCTTGCAGGGAACATAAAAACTGACTGTAAAAGCTTCTATAGATATGTGAAGAGAAAAAGATTAGTGAAGTCAAGCGTAGGTCCGAATCAGGGGCATTTATAATGGGGAACAAAGAAATTGCTGACCAATTAAATACATACTTTGGTTCTGTCTTCACAAAAGGAGGACACAAACAAATAACCTCCCAGAGATGTCGGGGAACACAGGATCTAATGAGAGGGAGGAACTGAATGAAATCAGTTTTTGTAGGGAAATTGACGGGATTGAAGGCCGATAAATCCCCAGGGCCTGATAATCTACATCCTAGGGTACTTAAGGAAGTGGCTCTAGAAATAGTAGATGCACTACTGGTCATCTTCCAAAATTCTATAGACTCTGGCACAGTTCCCATGGATTGGAGGGTAGCTAATGTAACCCCACTATTTAAAAAAGGTGGTAGAGAGAAAACGGGGAATTCTAGGCCGGGACGCCTGACCTCGGTAATGGGGAAAATGCTAGAGTCAATTATAAAAGATGTAATAGCAGAGCACTTGGAAAACAGTGACAGGATCGGACAAAGCCAACATGGATTTACAAAAGATAAATCGTGCTTGACTAATCTACTGGAATTTTTTGAGGATGTAACTGGTAGAATAGATAAGGGAGAACCAGTGGATGTGATGTATTTGGACTTTCAGAAGGCTTTCGATAAGGTCCCGCATAAGATATTAGCGTGTAAAGTTAAAGCACATGAGATTGGGGGTAAGGTACTGACTTGGATAGAGAACTGGTTGGCAGACAGGAAGCAAAGAGTTGGAATAAACGGGTCCTTTTCCGAGTGGCAGGCAGTGACTAGTGGGGTACCGCAGGGATCGGTGCTAGGACCCCAGCTATTCACAATATATATTAATGATCTAGACGAGGGAACTAGATGTAATATCTCCAAGTTTGCAGACGACACAAAGCTGGGTGGGCGTGTGTGTTGTGAAGAGGATGCCGAGAAACTCCAGTATGATTTGGACAGGTTGTGGATAAATGTGAGGTTATCCACTTTGGTGGCAAAAACAGGAAGGCAGATTATCTGAACAGCAATAGATTGGGAGAAGGGAAAGTGCAACAAGACCTGGGTGTCCTTGTGCACCAGTCGCTGAAGGTAAGCATGCAGGTGCAGCAGGCGGTTAAGGCGGCAAATGGTATGTTGGCCTTCATAGCGAGAGGATTCGCGTACAGGAGCAAGGATGTCTTGCTGCAGTTGTACAGGTCCTTGGTGAGACCACACCTTGAGTATTGTGTGCAGTTTTGGTCGCCTTATCTAAGGAAGGATGTTCTTGCCATGGAGAGAGTGCAGCGAAGATTCACCAGGCTGATACCTGGGATGGCAGGAATGACATATGAGGAGAGATTGGGTCTATGTTTCTGTTCCATTACCTCAGGTCTTTGTCCTCTAACTATATTCTTTCTTCCAACCACCCTCTCTAGCCAGCCCATTCTTTTACTGATGACTCGACTTTACATTCATCAACTTCCTCCACTGCTTCCCAGATTCAGCCTCCATGCAGTTCAATGCTTCAATCACTACATCTTGCTCTCTGCAATGGGCACTGAACATCTCTTTTCTTTCAATCCTTCCAAGATACAATTTCCACACGTCTCAAGTGGAACCAGGTACTGGCACTTAGCTTTCATGGCTCCATCAATTGTCCTTTATCCATTGACATTCTTGGCCTACTTCCTGTGACTCTGAATGGAACATCCACACCTCCTCCATTGCTAAGGTTGCCTCCCAAGTGTGGTTTCCTCTTTCGCACAACTCAACGCGAATCTCTACAAGGCCCAAATACAGCCCGACAACCACCATAAAAAGCCCAAGTATGTCCAAGCCTTGAATACAGCACCCATATCTGAAGAGGGTCTTCCAGCACCCCTCACATTCCTAGACACGATACAAGAAAAAGCTCCCATCATAGGCAGCCTCCTCCTCCTGCCTCCAACCTCGCTCCATCAGAACCATCAGTCCTTCTCTACGTGGTCATTAATATCAAACAATGCTCCTCTGAACTTTCTCCTTTGATTCCTCAAAGCTCCAAATAGGCTGTCCTATATACTCTTCTGCCTCATAATTCAATTGTGTTGAAATCAAGATTCATTGTGCAATCTCCTACTCTAACTCACTCTTTGCCAAGACCTCCCTTAGTTCCTCCTACAACCTTTAGGCTTTTAAAACACAAGCATGGACTCATTCAATCACTACTGTCTGATTTATCTCATCTTTTACAGTTTTCAACTTTATGGGCCTTGATATTTCAGCTTGGTTTTTCAAAATTACTCGGCTTCTTAAATTGGACAAGCTCTTCATTACAACCCCTGAGCCAAGGGAGACTCAGGAAATACTACATGCCTATTCTCCACAGATTAATTAAATGCAAACAGAACTAGGAGACCGTGGGTCAAAAATGCCAAAAAGAACAAGTTGCAGCTCATGATGTCAAAGCATATTCTGTTAACAGTTATTTCAAGAATATTTATCCAGGCTTTGGTACCATAAAGTTAAGAGTCACTCAGTATGAACCGTCAGAATGATCTGGGAAATATCACAGCAGTTGTTCAAATCAACAACTTCAAGTTCATATCCAATGCTGCAGAGAGGATACAACTAGCCCATTCCCACGCACTGGATTTCACAGGCTGCATTGTTCAAGCTGGAACGAGACCAAACATTGCATTCCATTACTGCATCTTGTTTCACCCACTGAGATCTGTCGATGTGTGGTCAATTTGCTGCAGGCTTTTGGCTGGTTCTCAATACATCTTAACAACATTCCCCTACCTGCTCCTTCTGTCCCTGCAAGGTCTGGGCACTGTTGGCAGGTTTCTTCCATTTACCACCACGCCCCTTAGAAAAGAGGGGGCGAGCGAGGGGGGAGAGGGATGTTGAAAGAGGTGGAGAGGGGTAAAAAGAAATGAAAGGGGAAGATGAAGAGAAAGTTATGAGGATGGAAAGATGACACTCAAGGAATGAAGCACAAACAGTTGGGTGTGGGTGGGGGGAATCAAGTGAATAAAAACTTAAAAAACTGAAGAAAGGTCAGAGGAAAGAATCAGTGAATTAGAGAAAAAGTGGGCTTGTGAGGTGATGAGGTTTAAACGTGGGACAGACCCACTGACCTGCTCTTCCCAAGACTGCTGTCACTACTATAGTCCAGTGGGACATCTCCCAGGGAGAATCCATCACTTCAACGTTACATCTCCCACCGAACTCAATGAAAGGTTTCCGTATGAAAATTACAGCAGGACAGGTTAGACACAGGGCCAACCCAATCTATAGGTTTGCGAAGAAACAGAGCACGAACCCGCCCAATCTGCAGGGTTTACCACCTTCTTTTGCCAAGTCGTCAAACAGGGCGCTGCTGGAGCTTTTAGGGGGGTGGGGGGGGGGGGGGGGGGAAAAGAGGAGAGACACTGTACCGGAGGGTCGGGGGGGGTAGTCTGTACCTATCTCAGCCTTGAAGATACTCAGACTCCAGGTGTGGTCTCACCAAAGCCCTGTATAATTGTAGTAAGACTTCCTAACTCTTGTACTCCAGCCCGTTTGCAATAAAGGCCATTTGCCTTCCTAATTGCTTGCTGTACCTGCATGCTAACTGTGCTTCTTGTACGAGGACACCCAAATCTTGCTGAACAACAACATTTAATAGTTTCTCAATGTTTAAAACATATTGTTTTTCAAATCTTCCTACAAAAGTGACTAACCTCATTTCCTCACATTTACTCCATGTGCCACCTTATTGCACACTCACTTAATCCCTTTGCAGGCCCATTGTGTTCTCCTCAGTTTACTGTCCCACCTAGCTTTGTATCAACAGCAAACTTGGATACATTGCACTTGGTCCCCTCATTGAAGTCATTAATACAGATTGTGAATAGCCGAGGCCCAAGCACTGACCTTGCGGCACCCAACTAGTTACAGCCTACCAACTAGAAAATTACTTGTTTATCCCTACTCCCTTTGTTCTGTCCATTAACCAATCCTCTAGCCATGTTAATATATTACCCCCAACCCCATGTGCCATTAACTAGCGTAACAACTTGTTATGTGGCACCTTATCGAATGCCCTTTGGAAATCCAAATATACTACATCCACTGGTTCCCCTTTATCTACCCTGCTAGTTACATCCTCAAAAATCTGATAAATTTGCTAAACATAAAACCATGTTAACTCTATCCAATCATATTATGATTTTCTAAGTGCCCTGTTACCACTTTCTTAATAATGGATTCCAGCATTTTCTCGATGACTGATGTCAAGCTAACTAGTCTGTAGTTTCTTGTTTTCTCTCCCCCTCTAGGGACTTGTGCCAAAATTGGGAGAGCTGTCCCACAGACTAGTCAAGCAACAGCCTGAGTCATACTCTCAGAATCATACCTTTCAGCCAATGTCCCAGAGTCCTCCATCACCATCCTGGGTATGTCCTGTCCCTCCAGCAGGACAGACCCACCAGGGGTGGTGGCACAGTGGTATACAGACAGGAAGGAGTGGCCCTGGGAGTCCTCAACATTGACTCCAGACCCCATGAAGTCTCATGGCTTCAGGTCAAGCATGGGCAAGGAAACCTCCTGCTGATTACCACCTACCGCCCTCCCTCAGCTGATGAATCAGTACTCCTCCATGTTGAACACCACTTGGAAGAAGCACTGAGGGTAGCAAGGGCACAGAATGTATTCTGGGTGGGGGACTTCAATGTTCATCACCAAGAGTGGCTCGGTAGCACCACTACTGACCGAGCTGGCTGAGTCCTGAAGGACATAGCTGCCAGTCTGGGCCTGCTTGACCTCGTCCTCACCTATCTACTCGTCGCAGATGCATCTATCCGTGACAGTATTGGTAGCAGTGACCACCGCAAGTCCTCGGAGACGAAGTCTCGTCTTCACATTGAGGACACCCTCCATCGTGTTGTGTGGCACTACCTGTGGTAAACCACTTTTATCGTTCACTATCGTTACACTATAGTTATCACTGTTGTATTGTTATCACTGTTCTCACTGTTGTATCACTATACGAGGTCGCCTCTTGTCGCGCTGTTATACCTGGGCTGACCACCTCCGACTCCGCCCATGGCTCCACCTACCTGCCCAGGTATAAAGGTAGTCGACTGGCTGGTATTCCTCCTTGTTGGACCCGATCACCCATGAGGGTGGGCTCTGTTATTTACTCAATAAAAACCTTTAGTTACGTTCCTAACTCGTCGCTTTTTATTGGACGAATTGATAGGTATATCAATTTTATTGACTAAATTTTAAAGATGTCTACTACTGGCCAGCCAGAAGCCCTCCCAGAAGCACAGCCACAGCAGCTTTCAGACACCGGGCTACACCAGCCACACCAGCCGGCTTGGCTGCAAGCCCTCAAACCACCGTACCTGGATCGAAACCCACAGGCAGCAAACTCAGCCCTCGACTTCAAACACTGGCTGGGCTGCTTCGAATCCTACCTGGAAGAATCCGGCATCCCTCAGAGATCCAAACTAAGAGTTCTGAACGCCCAAGCGAGCCCGAGAGTATACGCACTCATCCAGGACACGACTACATATGAGGCCGCTATCAACCTACTGAAACAGCAGTACCGGAGCCCGGTAAATTACATGTACACCAGGCACCTCCTAAGATCCCGCCCGCAACAGCCAGGAGAGTCTGTAGCTGAATTTTTACGGGCGCTAAGAGCACGCGGCAGGAACTGTGACTTTAAAGCGGTGACGGCTGTTGAAAATACGGAAGATAATATCCGTGATGCCTTTGTGAAAGGCCTACGGTCCGACTACTCACAGCAAAGACTGCTTGAAGCTAAAGACCTCGACCTGGACAAAGCTGAAGCCCTCGCTCTCTCCCTAGAGGTGGCCCATCAGGACCAGGAGGCGTTTTCCAGGTACTGCTCGCGACCCTGGGACTCGGGCCCGACCCCTACCGCAATACCCTTCGCAGCGCTGCCCCCGGGACCTACCTCAGCGTCGGCGTCCCGGACCCGACCGGGACCGCCACCGGCTCCGACATCGGGCACCCGCGATCGGGCTGCTTCTTTTGCGGCCAGGAGAAGCACCCGAGGTCGCGCTGCCCAGCCAGGAACTCTACCTGCTCAACCTGCAGGAAGAAAGGCCACTTCTCTAAGGCCTGCAGGAGCGGATCTTCAGAGGCCAGCAGTGCCTCATGCGAACTGTGGGGGCGGCCATCTTCTTTCAAGGCAACTGAGGCCAGCATCCCCACACGTGAGTCATGGGGGCGGCCATCTTTGATCAAGGCAACCGACCCCAATAGTGCCTCATGTGAGTTATGGGAGCAGCCATCTTCTCCGCCATTTTGTCCTACCTCGTGGGAGACGCCATTTTACCCACCACGCCCGACTGCCACCGGGCCTCTGGACCCGACGACCGCCTCGCCTGCAGACGACAACGACTCGCTTACCTACACACTAGCCTCCGTCACTCTGGATCAAGCCCGCCCACACCACCTGTCCAAGTCGATGATGGACATCAAAGTAAACGGCCACGCCACGACCTGCCTGTTCGACAGCGGAAGCACGGAGAGCTTCATCCACCCAGACACGGTGAGCCACAACTCCCTCCCTGTCCTGCCAACGCGCAACCGAATCTCGATGGCATCGAGGTCCCACGCCACGGACATTAGCGGCTACTGTGTTGTGACCTTGTCGGTTAAGGGTACGGAGTATAAAAATTTTAAACTCCTCGTCCTCCCCCAGCTCTGCGCTGCCGTCCTACTAGGGCTGGACTTCCAATCCCACCTCCAAAGTGTAACCCTAGCATACGGTGGACCCCTCCCCCCACTCACAGTCGACAACCAGCGAATGTTAAACCGCCCACCGTGTAACACCTGCAGCCTATCCACCCTCAAGGTGCCGCCACCTTCCCTGTTCGCTAACCTCACCCCCGACTGCAAACCCGTCGCTACCAAGAGCAGGCGGTACAGCACTGGGGACAGAGCCTTCGTTAGCTCTGAGGTGCGGCGCCTCCTGAAAGAGGGCATTATCGAGGGGAGCAACAGCCCCTGGCGTGCCCAGGTCGTGGTCGTTAAGACCGGCGATAAAAATCGCCTGGTCATCGACTACAGCCAGACCATAAACAGATACACCCAGCTGGACGCATACCCCCTTCCCCGCATATCTGACATGGTCAATCAGATTGCACAATACCGCGTATTCTCGACCATCGACCTTAAGTCGGCCTACCACCAACTCCCTATCCACCCCGAGGACCGCCAGTACACCGCCTTCGAGGCGAATGGGCGCCTATACCACTTCCTTAGGGTCCCCTTCGGTGTCACCAACGGGGTCTCGGTCTTCCAAAGGGAGATGGACCGGATGGTTGACCAGAACGGACTGCAGGCCACATTCCCCTATCTAGATAACGTCACCATCTGCGGCCGCGACCGGCAGGACCATGACGTGAATCTGGAGAAATTCCTCCGTACGGCCCAACGGCTGAACCTCACCTACAATAAGGAGAAATGTGTGTTTAACACCTCGCGCCTTGCCATCCTTGGCTGTGTAGTAGAGAACGGACTCATCGGCCCCGACCCCGAAAGAATGCGCCCCCTCATGGAGCTACCCCTCCCCCACTGCCCTAAGGCACTTAAGAGAACCCTGGGGCTCTTCGCCTACTATGCCCAATGGGTGCCCAATTATGCGGACAAAGCCGTGAAGTCCACATCCTTCCCTCTCACGGAGGAAGCGTGCGCGGCCTTCTCCCTCATCAAGGGAGACATAGCCAAGGCCACAATGCACGCAGTGGATGAGTCCATCCCCTTCCAAGTGGAGAGCGATGCATCCGACTTCGCCCTAGCCGCTACCCTTAACCAGGAGGGGAGGCCGGTGGCCTTCTTCTCAAGGACCCTACAGGGCCCCGAGATCCGACACTCGTCGGTCGAGAAGGAAGCCCAGGCAATTGTGGAGGCGGTACGGCGCTGGAGGCATTACCTGGCAGGCAAACGATTTACCCTCCTCACCGACCAACGTTCGGTTGCTTTCATGTTTAATAACAAGCTGAGGGGCAAAATCAAGAATGACAAGATCTTGAGGTGGAGAATCGAGCTATCCACCTACGATTATGATATCTTGTACCGGCCAGCTAAGCTGAACGAACCCCCTGATGCTCTTTCACGAATTACATGCGCCAGCGCGCATATTGATAGACTTCAGACCCTCCACAACGACCTCTGCCACCCCGGGGTCACCAGACTTTACCATTTCATTAAGGCCCGCAACCTGACCTACTCCATCGAGGAGGTCAGGACCATGACCAGGAACTGCCAGACCTGCGCCGAGTGCAAACCGCACTTCTATAGGCCGGACAGAGCAAGCCTGATCAAGGCCACCCGCCCCTTCGAGCGCCTGAGCATCGACTTTAAGGGGCCTCTACCGTCATCTGACCGCAATGTGTACTTCCTCAACATCGTTGATGAGTACTCCCATTTCCCTTTTGCCTTCCCCTGCCCAGACATGACCAGTACCACGGTCATCAAGTGCCTGAGCGACCTCTTCGCCTTGTTCGGGTTCCCGAACTATATACATAGTGACCGGGGCTCCTCCTTCATGAGCGAGGAACTCCGTCAGTTCCTACTAGCGAGAGGTATTGCAGCAAGTAGGACCACCAGCTACAACCCCCGAGGGAACGGCCAGGTGGAAAGAGAGAACGCGACGGTATGGAAGGCCGTCCTCTTAGCCTTAAAGTCTAAGGGCCTCCCAACCTCCCGCTGGCAGGAAGTCCTCCCGACAGCGCTGCACTCCATCCAGTCACTACTTTGCACTGCCGTTAACGCCACCCCCCATGAACGAATGTTTGTTTTCCCCAGGAAGTCGACTACGGGAACCACTCTACCAACCTGGCTGACCTCTCCGGGGCCCGTCTTGCTGCGAAAGCACGTGAGGGCCCATAAAACGGACCCCCTGGTCGAGAGGGTGAACCTCCTGCACGCCAACCCCCAGTACGCCTACGTGGCTTACCCAGACGGGCGGGAGGACACTGTCTCCTTACGAGACCTCGCACCCTCGGGCACTCCGGAGACACCACCTTTACCCCCCCCCACCACCCCCCCAATTCCAGCCCAGGTAGACGGCATGCCGGAACCCCACGAGCCTTCGCCGACCACGCAGACACCAGCATTAACACCGGATAATGCAGCACCGCCGCTGCGACGATCGGAGAGGCTTACGAGGCCTCCGGACAGACTGACATACCAGAACTGGTAGTACACTTCACCCCGCCGGACTCAAATCTAAACAAGGGGTGAATGTGGTAAACCACTTTTATCGTTCACTATCGTTACACTATAGTTATCACTGTTGTATTGTTATCATTGTTCTCACTGTTGTATCACTATACGAGGTCGCGCTGTTATACCTGGGCTGACCACCTCCGACTCCGCCCATGGCTCCACCTACCTGCCCAGGTATAAAGGTAGTCGACTGGCTGGTATTCCTCCTTGTTGGACCCGATCACCCACGAGGGTGGGCTCTGTTATTTAGTCAATAAAAACCTTTAGTTACGTTCCTAACTCGTCGCTTTTTATTGGACGAATTGATAGGTATATCAATACCACCGTGCTAAATGGGATAGATTCAGAACAGATCGAGCAGCTCAAAACTGGGCATCCATGAGGCGCTGTGGGCCATCAGCAGCAGCAGAATTATATTCCACCACAATCTGTAACCTCATGGCCCAGCATATCCCTCACTCTACCATTACCATCAAGCCAAGGGACCAACCCTGGTTCAATAAGGAGTGTAGAAGTGCATGCCAGGACCAGCACCAGGCGTACCTAAAAATGAGGTGCCAAGGTGGGGAAGCTGCAACACAGGACTACATGCATGTTAAAAAGCAGAAGCAGCATGCTATAGACTGGGCTAAGCGATCCCACAACCAATGGATCAGGTCAAAGCACTGCAGTCCTGCCACATCCAGTCGTGAATGGTGGTGGACCATTAAACAATTAACGGGAGGAGGAGGCTCCATGAACCTCAATGATGGTGGAGCCCAGCATGAGTGCAAAAGACAAGGCTGAAGCGTTTGCAATCATCTTCAGACAGAAGTGCCGAGTGGATGATTCACCTTGGCCTCTTCCTGGGGTCCCCACCATCACAGATCCAGCCAAATCGAATTACTCCACAGTAGTAGTGCTGAAACCTTGTGCTACAGTACAGCTAACCGACAAAGGAAAATTGCCCAAGTATGTCCTGTCCACAAAAAAAAAACAAATCCAATCCGGCCAATTACCGCCCCATCAGCCTACACTCAATCAGCAAAGTGATGGAAGGTGTCACTGACAGTGCGATCAAGCGACACTTGCTCACTGATGACCAGTTTGGGTTCTGTCAGGACCACTTGGCTCCAGACCTCATTACAGCCTTGGTCCAAACATGGACAAAGGAGCTGAATTCCAGAGGTGAGGTGAGAGTGATTGCCCTTGACATCAAGGCAGCATTTGACAGTGTGGCATGAAGAAGCCCTAGTAAAACTGAAGTCAATGGGAATCACGGGGAAAACTCTCCACTAGCTGGAGTTATACCTAGTACTAAGGTAGATAGTTATAGTTGTTGGAGGTCAATCATCTCAGCCCCAGGACATCGCTGCAGGAGTTCCTCAGGGCAGTGTCCAAGGCCCAACCATCTTCAGCTGCTTCATCAATGACTTTCCCTCCATCACAAGGTCAGCAGTGGACATGTTCACTGATGACTGCAGTGTTCAGTTACATTCACAACTCCTCAGATAATGAAGCAGTCCATGCCCGCATGCAGCAAGACCTGAATGACATTCAGGATTGGGCTGGTAAGTGGCAGGTAACATTCGTGCCATACATGTGCCAGGCCATAACTATCTTCAACAAGCGAGAGTCTAAACACCACCCCATGACATTCAACGGCATTACCATTGCCAAATCCCCCAACATAATATCCTGGGGGTCACCATAGACCAGAAACTTAACTGGACCAGCCACAAATACTGTGGCAACAAGAGCAGGTCAGAGGCTGGGTATTCTGCGGCAAGTGTCTCACCTCCTGACTCCCCAAAGCTTTTCCACCATCTACAAGGCACAAGTAAGGAGTGTGATGGAATACTCTCCACTTGCCTGGATGAGTGCAGCTCCAACAACACTCAAGCTCGACACCATCCAGGACAAAGCACCCCATCCACCCCCTTAAACATTCACTCCCTCCACCACCGGCGTACCGTGGCTGCAGTGTGTACCATCTACAAGATGCACTGCAGCAACTCACCAAAGCTTCTTCGGCAGTACTTCCCAAGCCCACGACCTCTACCACCTAGAAGGACAAGGGCAGCAGGCGCATGGGAACACCATCACCTCCAAGTTCCCCTCCAAATCACACACCATCCTGACTTGGAAATATATTGCCGTTCATTCATCATTGCTGGGTCAAAATCCTGGCACTCCCTCCCTAACAGCACTGTGGGAGCACCTTCACCACACGGACTGCAGCGGTTCACCACCACCTTCTCGAGGGCAACTAGGGATGGGCAATAAATGCTGGCCTTGCTGGTGACGCCCACACCCCCATAACGAAAAAAAAATGCAATTGATGCTGGTTGATGCAGAAACTATGTTACGATCCAAGATTAGATTGGAGTTGCGGATGAAGGAAAAGGAGATGAATGGGAACAGGTTGGGCAAATGTGATTAGGACTATCTGCTCGTGTGAGGGGTAAACGCGGACACGGACTGGTTGGGCTGAGTGGCCTGTTTCTGTGTTGCAACTTTTACGGGTTTCTATGTGTGGACTAGTTGGCAGAATGTTACAAGTGCAGATTTCCTACATCCGAGCAGCCAAGGACAGGCATGAGGAATCAAAGGTTCAGAGAGCATGCACACACACAACCCTGACTAGAGAACAACGCTGCACACATTACAGCCCACCCTGACTAGAGAATGCTGCACACATTACAGCCCTCACCTGGTTCCATTCATACCTACCCCATCAGCACATTTCCTGCAATGTCTTCTCCACCAGTGTACCTCTTGTTCCTCACCCAAATACTGCCCAGTTAACCGGGGGGGGGGTCATCTTTCACATGTACCTCGATAATACACAGCTCTACTTTTCCACAACCAGTACTGTGTTGTCCACCATCTAAAATCACAGATGAGCCATAACTTTCCATGGTTCAGTACTGACTGGCACGATCGATTCCAACGACTTGCATTTATATAGCGCCTTTAACGTAGTAAGACATCCCAAGGCACTTCACAGGAGCGATTATCAAAGTCACATAAGATAATATTAGGACAGGTGACCAAAAGCTTGGTTTTATGGAGCATCTTAAAAGGAGGAGAGGGAGGAAGTGAGACGAAGAGATTTAGGGCCCTGGTAGCTGAAGATGGTGGAGTGATTAAAATCGTGGATGCGCAAGAGGCCAAAATTGGAGGAACGCAGATAGGGGCGAGGCCAAGAAGTGATTGGAAAATAAGGAGGGAATTTTAGAATCAAGGAGGGAATTTTAGAATCAAGGTGTCACTTAACTGGGAGCCAGTGTAGGTCAGCGAGCACAGGGGTGATGAGTGAATGGGACTTGGTGTGAGCTAGGATACAGGCAGCAGGATGAGCTGAAGTTTATGCAGGGTGGAAGCTGGGAGGCCGGCCAGGAGTGCGTTGGAAGAGTCAATTCTAGAGATAATAAAGGCATGGATGAGGATCTAAGCAGCAAATGAGCTGAGGCAGGGCGGAGTCGAGTGATGTTAGAGGTAGAAATAGGCATCCTTAGTGATGGAGCGGGTATATGGTCGAAAGCTCATTTCGGGGTCAAATATGACACCAAGGTTACGAACAGTCTGGTGCAGCCTCAGTTGCCAGGGGGAGGGATGGAGGGTGGCTCGGGAACGGAGTTTGTGGCAGAAACCGAAGACAATGGCTTCAACCTTCCCAATATTTAGTTGGGAGGAAATTTCTGCCCTTCCAGTATTGGATGTCGGACCAGCAGTCTGACAAATCAGAGACAGTGGAGGGGTCGAGAGAGATGGTGGGGAGGCAGAGCTGGCGGAAACCTGATTGGAGGGATTCAAACATGGAGTTCCGGGATAGATGGGCACAGATTTGGGAGGCGACAACACGTTCAAGGAATTTGGAGGAAAGGGAGGTTGGAGTTCCATCGTATTCGCACCTGCCCCCTCCTCCCAGAAACTCCACACCCATTCCCTGAATCTATTCCCTTTAAAGTCTGCTCATGTACAGCACCTCAGCATGGTCCTTCAGCTCAACTTCAGACTCCACACCCAGCCAGTTACAAAGACCAACCACCTTCACTGTTAAAATATTTCCTACCTTCGTCTTACAGGAAAAGTGGTTATAAAAACAGCGTTTTAAATATCCTGTGTATCCTGTCCAGACAGAACTCCAGCACTGGCTCCCGATCCACACAAAGCCCCACTAACCATCAGCCCGCCTTCGAGGGCAACAAAACGCAGCAAGTGCTCCCGCTGCAATGCCCCCAACTACAAGGCGACTGACGTATAGCACTGGAGGACAATCCAGCTCACCTCATTCTCTGCAGCCTTCTTTCCTTCCTGTGGCTCCTCCTCCATCGTTGGTGGAATACTGTTGTTGATATTAAAGGAGACCGTGACCCTACAAACAGGAAGATGTGAATGGTCATCACCATGAACAAACAGCGAGCGGCCCAGGGCCTCACCTGGTGTGGCACTCAATTACACAGAACAGGAAAGTGACACTCTGATCACAGACTACCCACAGTGATTAGTACATTTAAAAACTAGGGCTGGGGAGTATGTCAGCATGATTCAAGATCAGGACGACGCTGTGATCTGAAGCAGCATGGGATACAATCAGAATGCTGGCACTGCATAGACTGATCAGAACTTTATATTTGCAATGTTCAGCATTGTAATCTCAGTTGGACATTGAAATATATTTATTCTGTAAAGTTTTCAAGAACTTTTCCAAACTTAAAATGGGATTTCTTTTTAATTTGCAATAAGTACATATTTGTATTAAGTAGTTGGCTCAGTGGGCAGCACTCTCGTTTCTGAATCAAAGATCGTGGATTCAAGTCCCACTCCAGGGACTTGTACAATCTAGACTGACATCTCAGCGCAGTGCTGGGGGGGGGGGGGGGGGGGGGGGGGGGGGGGGTGACGGCCTTCTCGCGGCCCATCCTGTTACGTGATCCTAGCTCTTGGATCACAACTAATGTCGTCTCACAAGACATCGAACTTGTTGTTAAATCAACCTCCCGGTGACAATAGCAAACCCAGCGAATCGACCGGCCCTCTCCCAGACCAAAGAAAACTACATGCAGGCCCAGCCGTCCGAATATGCCAACTTAACATCAAAGGCATCTCTCATTCAAAATGCAAATACCTCGTAAGGTTACTGAAGAAACACAGGGTCGATGTCCTGGTGCTTGAAGAAACACACAAAGAAGCACCAGTTCGACAAGAGGACGTATCCCAGGTTTTGACCTAATCGCTTGCACTAACCATCCCAAATATGGCCTGGCGTGCTACGTCAAACAAAGCATCGAAGGCTGCACCGAACTTGAGCGTACCAGGACTGCCGGAGTTTTCACCACAACAATACGCGTGGGAGCGCGAACAATCTCTGATGTCTACAAACCACCACTCACAGTGGCCCGACCCACCGCTCCCTCCTAGTCAACATCCATCTTGCAGATTTAATACCACCACACAATGTGGGGCTCTGCAGACGCCGGCTATAATGGAGAAGCAATTGTACAGTGGGCTTCACTGGAGAATAAATTCCTGCTTTTTGATGCCAAAGGTCGAGGTACGTTTCATTCAAGGTGGTGCAGAGAATATAACCCAGACCTATGTTTCCTCTCTAAAGACAGCAAAGGAAACCACATCTTGAGTATTGTGTGCAGTTTTGGTCACCTTATCTGAGGAAGAATGTTCTTGCCATGGAGGGAGTGCAGCGAAGATTCACCAGGCTGATACCTGGGATGGCAGGAATGATGTACGAGGAGAGTTGGGTCGATTGGGCTTATACTCGCTGGAGTTTAGAAGAATGAGAGGGGATCTCATTGAAACTTATAAAATTCTGACAGGACTGGACAGACTCGATGCAGGATGTTCCCGATGGTCGGGGAGTCCAGAACCAGGGGTCACAGTCTAAGGATAAGGGGTAAGCCATTTAGGACAGAGATGAGGAGGAATTTCTTCACCCAGAGAGTGGTGAACCTGTGGAATTCATTAAATATATTCAAGAAGGAGTTGGATATATTTCTTAAGGCTAAAGGGATCAAGGGATATGGGGAGAAAGCAGGGACAGGGTACTGGATTTGGATGATCAGCCATGATCGCCTTGAATGGCAAGAGCAGGCTCGAGGAGCCGAATGGCCTACTCCTGCTCCTATCTTCTATGTTTCTATGACTTGAACAACATGCCACCAACCCGTCTCAAATCTAGGCCATTTTGGACTGTTGCCGAAGCCCTTCAGCGATCTATCCTCAGCCTTGATGACCGATGGCAAAATGCTTGGAAGAACTGTGACATACGGAATGGATTCCTTATAGAGGACCCCACAGTACAACCTGAAGGATCAAACCTTCCTCGCAAGCAGTGGACAACCATCAGCCGCCTCAGAACCGGTCATGGTAGATGCTGCCACCTTCGCCATCGATGGAAGACTAAAGCATCCCCATCATGTGACTGTGGAGCTCCTAATCAGACTCTGGAGCACATCATTGAACACTGCCCTCAGAGGAAATTCGCAGGCAGTCCACAAGATATCCACGCTGTTACACTGGAAGAGCTGACATTTGATTTGCTTTGCTACTACCATACGAAAGTAGTACTGAGGGAGTGCTACATTGTCACACCTTTTGGATGGGACGGTAAACCAAGACCTTGTCCACATGTTCAGGTGGATGTAAAAGATCCCACGGTACTATTCGAAGAGGAGATGGGTAGTTCTCCTCGTCCTATCCAAAATGTTTTGCTTAATCAACATCACAAACAGATGACCTTACTGTGCACAAAGGGACTGCAATATTTCTAAAGATTTCCATTGGTTGTGAAACACTGGAGCTTCCTAAGGCTCTAGATAAATGCAGGTTCTATCTATCCAAGTACTGTCTTATCCTTTTGAATCAAATAATTTGAATTTAGTGACTGAATTAACAGTAGACGATGTAGCACAATCCAGAAGTGCCTCAATAAAAGACCACACTTTAGGAAGGATGCGAAGGCCCTTGAGAGGGTGCAGAGGAGATTTACCAGAACGCTTCCGGGGAATGGGGGATCTTAGTTACAAGGACAGGTTGGAGAAGCTGGATTTATTTTCATTAGAGCAAAGGAGGTTTAGGGGTGATTTGATAGAGGTGTACAAGATTGACAGGTTTGGATAGGCTAGACCGTGAAAGGCTGTTCCCACTAGTTGATGGTACAAGGACTCGGGGACAAGGGCAAGAGATACAGGGGGGGATATGAGGAAAAACTCTTTTAGGCAGCGAGTGGTGAAGACCTGGAACTCGCTGCCGACGGAAGTGGTGGAAGCCAAGACACTCAATGTTTTCAAGGGGAGACTGGATAGGCATTTGAGGGAAATTATCTTGCAGGGCTACGGGGATAGAGCAGGGGAATGGGACTGACTGGATTGTTCTGTAGAGACCCAGCGTGGACTCGGTGGGCCGAATGGCGGCCTTCTGTGACGTTATGACTTCAAATCTACACTAGTTCATACAGGCAATATTTTCAGTGCGATTACTAAACCACTTGTGTATGTGCAGTATTTATATAGCGCCTTTTAACACACACCTTCCCAAGGCGCTTGGGAAGGAGAGGAATGGAACAGACCCAGGAGAACCAACACTGAATAGCAGCACTGGGGAACCAGGCACTTCACTCACTTTTCACCATCAACTTTTCGTACAAGTTTAGCTTCAGTCCCGTTCAGCCCAATCTCCCAGCCTCCCGACACCTTCGGCAGCGTCGAACTCTTCTGGATTTTTTTCTCCTCCTTGATTTCATCCGTGAGGAATTCTGCAAAAGCTTTATCACCTGCAGAATGAATGAATGAAGAACAAGCTGGTTAAAACTCAACACTGCGCCCTCAGCATGTTCCACAAGCACAGGCCGCACAGCCCCGGGGGCCGCTCCGCTTACCCTCGGTGTGAAGCGCCCCGCAGCCGCACGACAGGCCGTTGAGGGGCCGGCTGGAGCCGAGCGAGCCGCGCCTCGGGCCGGAGCCGCAGAGCAGCCACATGGAGCGGGCCAGGCCGCGGATCCCGGGGCTGCCGCTGCCGCCAGCCGGCCGCAGGAGTGGGAGTGGGAGTGGGAGCGGGGCGGCCCGGGAGCCGAACCGGGAGGCTGAGCACAGAAGCCGGGGCAGAACCTTCAGCATGACGGCCGACCTCTGCACAGAGCATGGAGAGCGACCCGGAAGCGGAACACGCCGCACCACCGCCAACCAGCGGCCGCTGAGGTCACCGCCGCCTGGGCAACCAATCAGGTGGGCGACTGAGCCACCAATCCGGGGCTCGGGCACCAATCCGGGCCGGGGCCGGTCTGAGGCGCAGGCCGGAGGGCGGTGCGGACAGTGACTGATGCTGGTTTGAAGTGATTCATCTCCCGGAGGTTTATTCATCATTTGGATTTCATGGTTTGGGCACTTGTGATGACCCCTGACTCTCCCCAAAGGCTGCACCCTGACCCCTGGCTCTCCCCAGAGGCTGCCCCCTGACCCCGGGCTCACCCCAGAGGCTGCCCCCTGACCCCGGGCTCACCCCAGAGGCTGCCCCCTGACTCTCCCCAGAGGCTGCCCCCTGACCCCTGGCTCACCCCAGAGGCTGCCCCCTGACCCCGGGCTCACCCCAGAGGCTGCCCCCTGACTCTCCCCAGAGGCTGCCCCCTGACCCCTGGCTCTCCCCAGAGGCTGCCCCCGGGCTCTTCCCAGAGGCTGCCCCCTGACCCCGGTCTCTCCTCAGAGGCTGACCCCTGACTCACCCCAGAGGCTGTTCCCTGGTTCACCCCAGAGGCTGCACCCTGACCCCTGGCTCACACCAGAGGCTGCACCCTGACCCCTGGCTCACCCCAGAGGCTGCACCCTGACCCCTGGCTCTCCCCAGTGGCTGCCCCCTGACCCCGGGCTCTCCTCAGAGGCTGCCCCCTGACCCCTGGCTCACCCCAGAGGCTGCACCCTGACCCCGGGCTCACGCCAGAGGCTGCCCCCTGACCTCTGGCTCTCCCCAGAGTCTGCACCCTGACCCCTGGCTCTCCCCAGTGGCTGCCCCCTGACTCCGGGCTCTCCCCAGAGGCTGCACCCTGACCCCGCGCTCTCCCCAGAGGCTGCCCCCTGACCCCGGGCTTTCCCCAGTGGCTGCACCCTGACCCCTGGCTCTCCCCAGAGGCTGCACCCTGACCCCTGGCTCTCCCCAGAGGCTGCACCCTGACCCCTGGCTCACCCCAGAGGCTGACCCCTGACCCGTGGCTCACCCCAGGGGCTGACCCCTGGCTCACCCCAGAGGCTGCACCCTGACCCCTGGCTCACCCCAGAGGCTGCAGCCTGACCCCAGGCTCTCCCCAGATGCTGCCCCCTGACCCCTGGCTCTCCCCAGAGGGTGCCCCCTGACCCACAGGCTCTCCCACAAGGCTGACCCCTGGCTCTCCCCAGAGGCTGCACCCTGACCCCTGGCTCTTCCCAGAGGGTGCCCCCTGACCCCAGGCTCTCCCACAAGGCTGACCCCTGGCTCTCCCCAGAGGCTGCACCCTGACCCCTGGCTCTCCCCAGTGGCTGCCCCCTGACCCTGGGCTCTCCCCAGAGGCTGCACGCTGACTCCGGGCTTTCCCCAGAGGCTGCCCCCTGACCCTCCCCAGAGGCTGCACCCTGACCCCTGGCTCTCCCCAGAGGCTGCACCCAGACCCCTGGCTCACCCCAGAGGCTGACCCCTGACCCCTGGCTCACCCCAGAGGCTGCACCCTGACCCCTGGCTCACCCCAGATGCTGAGACCTGGCTCACCCCAGAGGCTGCACCCTGACCCCGGGCTCACCCCAGAGGCTGCCCCCTGACCCCGGGCTCTCCCCAGAGACTGCCCCTGACCCCGGGCTCTCCCCAGAGGCTGCCCCCTGACCCCGGGCTCTCCCCAGAGGCTGCCCCCTGATCCCGGGCTCACCCCAGAGGCTGCCCCCTGACCCCGGGCTCACCCCAGAGGCTGCCCCCTGATCCCGGGCTCACCCCAGAGGCTGCCCCCTGACCCCGGGCTCACCCCAGAGGCTGCCCCCTGATCCCGGGCTCACCCCAGAGGCTGCCCCCTGACCCCGGGCTCTCCCCAGAACCTGAAAGTCAGCACCATGGGATTTGATGTTCACTTCTGATTCTATTTTCCAGTTCAATATGACAAAAGTTGTCCCAGATTCCTGGTGTCATCAGCAATGAGCACTTTAACCCAGACTCCTAAAGCACAGTGTGTAAAATGAGATATGGGGAACAGTTAACCTGCAAAGTACAAATAAAGTGACTGAAGTATCGACTCTCGCTCAGTTATCATTTCTTTCATTGTGCAAAAGAATTTTATCGGTTAAGTAATTATGCTTTTCCGTGAAAGCAACATAAAAGTTGAACAAAAATCATTCTCCCAACATGGGGCTCGAACCCACGACTAAGAGTCTCGACCGACTGAGCGAGCCGGGCTGGAGAAGCTGATCCGTCCTTGTCTCTGATTGCAGCCAGGCGCCGAGTGGCTCGGCCCCAGGGGTTTAAATTGTTCTGCAAACCACGAACCAGGTTCTTCCTGAATTCCAAGGTGTGTAAGGAAATCAAGCATCAAAAGCCCTTTCATTAACCACAGGGATTCAGGCCATTTTCTGATCGCCAAGCGCTTTCTCACCGTGTCGATATCTCTGGTCTATTTGCCGGTGTTTCCCGAGTCTGCCTGTCTCTCGGGCTCTGTTTATTCTGTGTGACCACCTGCAGCTTGATTTTGAGCGAATACCTGTGCTTGTGTCTTGTCACATTAAATAAATGAGGAATTGTGGCGTTTCTCTCCCTGACACTGGGGAAAGAGTGAGACAGTCTTTGGAGCAAGTGTCTGGTTATTGTGAAACAGCAAAGAAATCATCAATTCCGGGATTTCCGGGATTACCGGGAAGAACAGTGACCCCGACGTGATATGAACACGTAGTCTTCTGATCTGGAAGTCAGACGCGCTACCGTTGCTCCACGAGGTCTACAACATAACCTCAGATGTTTGTAGTTTGTAAATATGCACGTTCCACAAACACTGCTTCATTCCTCCTGCCTTCTCCTGATTTCTCAGTGTCAGGCACAGAAGCGCCTGATGCCCTCATTTGTTTAAAGTAACAAGCAGACACAAACACAGGTATTCGTTCAAAATCAACCCGCAGGCCACAGACACAATAAACAGAGCCAGAGAGACAGACAGAATCGGGAATCTCCGGGAAATAGACAAGAGATATTGACAAGGACTCATTCCGAAACTCTACAAAACAGTCCAAAACTCTCCGAAATACTCCAAAACACTCGCTTTTAAAAATTCAAAACACTCCAAAAGAGCGCAAAGCACTGCACAACACCAAAACACTCCCAAACACTCCAAAACAGTACCAAGCATTCCGAAACTGTACAAAACAGTCCAAAACACTCCAAAATACTCCAAAACACTCGCTTCTAAACACTCAATCCAAAACACTCTAATACACTACAAAACACTCCAATACACGCGAGCACACTCCCAAAACCTCCAAAACAGTCCCATACACTCCAAAACACTAGAATACGCTCCGAAAACCTCTAAAACACATCAAAACACTCGCTTCAAAACAGTCACTCCCAAACACTCCAAACCACTCCAAAACACGACATAAAAACACACCAGAACACTCCAAAACAGTCCAAAACACACCAAAACAGCACAGCACTCCAATACATTACAAAACACTCCCAAACACTCCAAAACTCTACAAAACAGTCCGATATACTCCAAAACACTCGCTCCAAAAATTCAAAGCACTCCAAAGCAGTGCAAAACAGTCCCAAACACTCCAAAACACACCAAAACACTCCCAAGCAGTCCGATACTCTACAAAAAACTCCAAAACACTCCGAAATACTCCAAAACACTCGCTTTTAAAAATTCAAAACGTTCCAAGCAGCGCAAAGCACTGCACAACACCAAAACACTCCCAAACACTCCAAAACAGTGCCAAGCATTCCGAAACTCTACAAAACAGTCCAAAACACTCCGAAATACTCCAAAACACTCGCTTTTAAAAATTCAAAACACTCCAAAAGAGCGCAAAGCACTGCACAACACCAAAACACTCCCAAACACTCCAAAACAGTACCAAGCATTCCGAAACTCTACAAAACAGTCCAAAACACTCCAAAATACTCCAAAACACTCGCTTCCAAACATTCAATCCAAAACACTCTAATACACTACAAAACACTCCACAACACGCGAGCACACTCCCAAAACCTCCAAAACAGACCCATACACTCCAAAACACTAGAATACGCTCCGAAAACCTCTAAAACACACCAAAGGACTCGTTTCAAAACAGTCACTCCCAAACACTCCAATCCACTCCAAAACACGTCAATACACGACATAACTCAAAAACACACCAGAACACTCCAAAACAGTCCAAAACAGACCAAAACACCACAGCACTCCAATACATTACAAAACACTCCAAAACACTCCAAAACTCTACAAAACAGTCCGAAATACTCCAAAACACTCGCTCCAAAAATTCAAAGCACTCCAAAACAGTGCAAAACACAGCACAACACTCCAACACACTCCCAAACTCTCCAAAACAGTCCCATACTCTACGAAACACTTCAAAACACTCCATAACACTCCAAAGCACACCAAAACACTGGCTACTAAGCACTCACTCTAAAACACTCCATAACTCAACAGCACACAAAAACTATCCAAAACACACCAAAAGAGTCCAAAACACTCTCAAACACTCCAAAACAGTCACATACACTCCGAAACCCACTAAATCACTCCAAAACACTCGGTTCAAAACAGTCACTCCCAAACACTCCAATCCACTCCAAAACACGTCAATACACGACATAACTCAAAAACACACCAGAACACTCCACAACACTCCAAAACACCACAACACTCAAAAAATACAAAACACTCCAAAAAACGCTCAATCCAAAACACTCTAATGCACTACAAAACACTCCACAGCACGTCAGCACACTCCCAAAACCTACAAAACAGTCCCATACACTCGAAAACACTCGAATACACTCCGAAGCCCTCTAAAACACTCCAAATCACTCGCATGAAAACATTCACTCCCAAACACTCCAAACCACTCCAAAAACACTCCAAAACACGACATAACTCAAAAACACACAACAACACTCCAAAGCAGTCCAAAACACAGCAAAACACCACAGCACTCCAACACATTACAAAACACTCCAAAACACTCCCAAACACGCCAAAACAGTACCAAGCGTTTCGAAACTCTACAAAACAGTCCAAAACACTCCAAAACAATCGCCTCTAAGCAATCACTCCAAAACATTTGAAAACAGTCCAAAACACTCCGAAACAGTCCATAACTCAAATCACACCGAAACACCCCAAACGATGCAAAACACACCTAAAGACTCCAAAACACTCCAACACACGCCCAAACTCTCCAGAACAGTCCCATACACTTCAAAAATCCTCCAAAACATTCGCTTTTAAACATGCTCTCCCAAACACTCCAAACCACTCCAAAACAGTCCAAAACTCTCCGATACTCTACAAAACAGTCCAAAACACTCCCAAGCACTCCGAAACTCTAGAAAACAGTCCAAAACTCTCCGAAATACTATAAAACACTCGCTACAAAAATTCAAAGCACTCCAAAACAGTGCAAAACACAGCACAACTCTCCAAAACAGTCCCATACTCTACGAAACACTTGAAAACACTCCATAACACTCCAAAGCACACCAAAACACTGGCTACTAAGCACTCACTCTAAAACACTCCATAACTCAACAGCACACAAAAACTATCCAAAACACACCAAAAGAGTCCAAAACACTCTCAAACACTCCAAAACAGTCACATACACTCCGAAACCCACTAAATCACTCCAAAACACTCGGTTCAAAACAGTCACTCCCAAACACTCCAATCCACTCCAAAACACGTCAATACACGACATAACTCAAAAACACACCAGAACACTCCACAACACTCCACAACACTCCAAAACACACCAAAACACCACAACACTCAAAAAATACAAAACACTCCAAAAAACGCTCAATCCAAAACACTCTAATACACTACAAAACACGCCAGCACACTCCCAAAACCTCCAAAACAGTTCCATACACTCGAAAACACTCGAATACACTCCGAAGCCCCCTAAAACACTCCAAATCACTCGCTTCAAAACAGTCACTCCCAAACACTCCAAACCACTCCAAAACACGACATAACTCAAAAACACACCAGAACACTCCAAAACAGTCCAAAACAGACCAAAACACCACAGCACTGCAAAACATTACAAAACACTCCAATCCACTCCAAAACACGTCAATACACGACATAACTCAAAAACACACCAGAACACTCCACAACACTCCAAAACACACCACAACAGTCAAAAAATAAAAAACACTCCAAAAAACACTCAATCCATAACACTCTAATGCACTACAAAACACTCCACACCACGTCAGCACACTCCCAAAACCTCCAAAACAGTCCCATACACTCGAAAACACTCGAATACACTCCAAAGCCCTCTAAACCACTCCAAATCACTCGCATCAAAACAGTCACTCCCAAACACTCCAAACCACTCCAAAACACTCCAAAACACGACATAACTCAATAACACACAAGAACACTCCAAAACAGTCCAAAACACACCAAAAAACCACAGCACTCCAAAACATTACAAAACACTCCAAAACACTCCCAAACACGCCAAAAGCGTTCCGAAACTCTACAAAACAGTCCATAACAGTCCAAAACACTCCAAAAAATCGCCTCTTTGCAATCACTCCAAAACATTTGAAAACAGTCCAAAACACTCCGAAACAGTCCATAACTCAAATCACACCAAAACACTCCAAACGATGCCAAACACACCGAAAGACTCCAAAACACTCCAACACACGCCCAAACCCTCCAGAACAGTCCCATACACTTCAAAAATCCTCCAAAACATTCGCTTCTAAACATGCTCTCCCAAACACTCCAAACCACTCCAAAACAGTCCAAAACTCTCCGCTACTCTACAAAACAGTCCAAAACACTCCCAAGCACTCCGAAACTCTACAAAACAATCCAAAACACTACAAAACATTCCACAACACGCGAGCACACTCTCAAAACCTCCAAAACAGTCCCATACACTCCAAAACACTAGAATACACTCCGAAAACCTCTAAAACACACCAAAACACTTGCTTCAAAACAGTCACTCCCAAACACTCCAAACCACTCCAAAACACGACATAACTCAAAAACACACCAGAACACTCCAAAACAGTCCAAAACACACCAAAACACCACAGCACTCCAATACATTACAAAACACTCCAAAACACTCCAAAACTCTACAAAACAGTCCGAAATACTGCAAAACACTCGCTCCAAAAATTCAAAGCACCCCAAAACAGTGCAAAACACGGCACAACACTCCAACACACTCCCAAACTCTCCAAAACAGTCCCATACTCTACGAAACACTTCAAAACACTCCATAACACTCCAAAGCACACCAAAACACTGGCTACTAAGCACTCACTCTAAAACACTCCATAACTCAACAGCACACAAAAACTATCCAAAACACACCAAAAGAGTCCAAAACACTCTCAAACACTCCAAAACAGTCACATACACTCCGAAACCCTCTAAAACACTCCAAAACACTCGGTTCAAAACAGTCACTCCCAAACGCTCCAATCCACTCCAAAATACGTCAATACACGAAATAACTCAAAAACACACAGAACACTCCACAACACTCCACAACACTCCAAAACACACCACAACACTCAAAAAATACAAAACACTCCAAAAAACACTCAATCCAAAACACTCTAATGCACTACAAAACACTCCACAACACGCCAGCACACTCCCAAAACCTCCAAAACAGTCCCATACACTAGAAAACACTCGAATACATTCCGAAACCCTCTAAAACACTCCAAATCACTCGCGTCAAAACAGTCACTCCCAAACACTCCACACCACTCCAAAACACTCCAAAACACGACATAACTCAAAAACACACCAGAACACTCCAAAACAGTCCAAAACACACCAAAACACCACAGCACTCCAAAACATTAAAAAAACACTCCAAAACACTCCCAAACACGCCAAAACAGTACCAAGCGTTACCAAACTCTACAAAACAGTCCAAAACACTCCAAAACAATCGCCTCTAAGCAATCACTCCAAAGCATTTGAAAACAGTCCAAAACACTCCGAAACAGTCCATAACTCAAATCACACCAAAACACCCCAAACGATGCAAAGCACACCTAAAGACTCCAAAACACTCCAACACACGCCCAAACCCTCCAGAACAGTCCCATACACTTCAAAAATCCTCCAAAACATTCGCTTCTAAACATGCTCTCCCAAACACTCCAAACCACTCCAAAACAGTCCAAAACTCTCCGATACTCTAGAAAACAGTCCAAAACACTCCCAAGCACTCCGAAACTCTAGAAAACAGCCCAAAACTCTCCGAAATACTATAAAACACTCGCTACAAAAATTCAAAGCACTCCAAAAGAGTGCAAAACACAGCACAACACTCCAACACACTCCCAAACTCTCCAAAACAGTCCCATACTCTACGAAACACTTCAAAACACTCCATAACACTCCAAAGCACAACAAAACACTGGCTACTAAGCACTCACTCTAAAACACTCCATAACTCAACAGCACACAAAAACTATCCAAAACACACCAAAAGAGTCCAAAACACTCTCAAACACTCCAAAACATTCACATACACTCCGAAACCCTCTAAAACACTCCAAAACACTCGGTTCAAAACATTCACTCCCAAACACTCCAATCCACTCCAAAACACTTCAAAACACGACATAACTCAAAAACACACCAGAACACTCCACAACACTCCAAAACAGTCCAAACCACACCAAAACACCACAACACTCAAAAAATACAAACCACTCCAAAAAACACTCAATCCATAACACTGTAATACACTACAAAACACTCCACAACACGCCAGCACACTCCCAAAACCTCCAAAGGAGTCCCATACACTCAAAAACACTCGAATACACTACGAAACCCTCTAAAACACTCCAAATCACTCGCTTCAAAACAATCACTTCCAAACACTCCCAACACTCCCAAGCACTCCAAAACACACCAAAACACTCACAAGCACTCCGATATTCTACAAAACAGTCCAAAACACTCCGAAATACTCCTAAACAGTTGCTTTTAAAAACTCAAAACACTCCAAAACACTCCAAAAGCACTGCACAACACCCAAACACTCCAAAACAGTACCAATCATTCCGAAACTCTACAAAACAGTCCAAAACACTCCAAAATACTCGCTTCTAAACACTCAATCCAAAACACTCTAAGACACTACAAAACACTCCACAACACGCGAGCACACTCGCAAAACCTCCAAAACAGTCCCATACACTCCAAAACACTAGAATACACTCCGAAAACCTCTAAAACACAACAAAACACTCGCTTCAAAACAGTCACTCCCAAACACTCCAAACCACTCCAAAACACGACCTAACTCAAAAACAGACCAGAAAACTCCAAAATAGTCCAAAACACACCAAAACACCACAGCACTCCAATACATTACAAAACACAACAAAACACTCCCAAACACTCCAAAACTCTACAAAACAGTCCGAAATACTCGAAAACACTCGCTGGAAAAATTCAAAGCAGTCCAAAACAGTGCAAAACGCGGCACAACAATCCAACACACTCCCAAACTCTCCAAAACAGTCCCATACTCTACAAAACACTTCAAAACACTCCATAACACTCCAAAGCACACCAAAACACTGGCTGCTAAGCACTCACTCTAAAACACTCCATAACTCAACAGCACACAAAAACTATCCAAAACACACCAAAAGAGTCCAAAACACTCTTAAACACTCCAAAACAGTCACATACACTCCGAAACCCTCTTAAACACTCCAAAACACTAGCTTTTAAAAATTGAAAACACTCCAAAACAGCGCAAAGCACTGCACAACACCAAAACACTCCCAAACACGCCAAAACAGTACCAAGCAGTCCGAAACTCTACAAAACAGTCCATTACACTCCAAAATACTCCAAAACACTCGCTTCTAAACACTCAATCCAAAACACTCTAATACACTACAAAACACTCCACAACACGCGAGCACACTCCCAAAACCGCCAAAACAGTCCCATACACTCCAAAACACTAGAATACGCTCCGAAAACCTCTAAAACACACCAAAACACAGTCACTCCCAAACACTCCACACTACTCCAAAACACGACATAACTCAAAAACACACCAGAACACTCCAAAACAGTCCAAAACACACCAAAACACCACAGCACTCCAATACATTACAAAATACTCCCAAACACTCCAAAACACTACAAAACAGTCTGAAATACTCCAAAACACTCGCTGCAAAAATTCAAAGCACGGCACAACACTCCAACACACTCCCAAACTCTCCAAAACAGTCCCATTCTCTACGAAACACTTCAAAACACTCCATAACACTCCAAAGCACACCAAAACACTGGCTACTAAGCAGTCACTCTAAAACACTCCATAACTCAACAGCACACAAAAACTATCCAAAACTATCCAAAACACACCAAAAGAGTCCAAAACACTCTCAAACACTGTTTAGTCATATACACTCCGAAACCCTCTAAAACACTCCAAAACACTCGGTTCAAAACAGTCACTCCCAAACACTCCAATCCACTCCAAAAACACTTCAATACACGACATAACTCAAAAACACTCCAGAACACTCCACAACACTCCAAAACAGTCCAAAACACACCATAACACCACAACACTCAAAAAATACAAAACACTCCGAAAAACACTCAATCCAAAACACTAATACACTACAAAACACGCCAGCACACTCCCAAAACCTCCAAAACAGTCCCATACACTCGAAAACACTCTAAAACACTCCAACACACTCCCAAACCGTCCACAACAGTTCCATACACTCCAAAACCCTCCAAACACTCCAGAACACTCGCTTCTAAACAGTCACTCCCAAACACTCCAGAACACACCAAAAAACTGTCAAGCACTCCGGTACTCTACAAAACAGTCCAAAACACTCCGAAATACTACAAAACACTCGCTACAAAAATTCAAAGCACTCCAAAACAGTGCAAAACACAGCACAACACTCCAACACACTCCCAAACTCTCCAAAACAGTCCCATACACTACGAAACCCTTCAAAACACTCCATAACACACAAAACACACCAAAACACTGGCTACTAAGCACTCACTCTAAAACACTCCATAACTCAACAGCACACCAAAACGATCCAAAACACATCAAAAGAGTCCAAAAAACTCCCAACCACTCCAAAAGAGCCCCATACACTCCGAAACCCTCTTAAACACTCCAAAACAGCGCAAAGCACTGCACAACACCAAAACACTCCCAAACACGCCAAAACAGTACCAAGCAGTCCGAAACTCTACAAAACAGTCCATTACACTCCAAAATACTCCAAAACACTCGCTTCTAAACACTCAATCCAAAACACTCTAATACACTACAAAACACTCCACAACACGTGAGCATACTCACAAAACCGCCAAAACAGTCCCATACACTCCAAAACACTAGAATACGCTCCGAAAACCTCTAAAACACACCAAAACGCAGTCACTCCCAAACACTCCACACTACTCCAAAACACGACATAACTCAAAAACACACCAGAACACTCCAAAACAGTCCAAAACACACCAAAACACCACAGCACTCCAATACATTACAAAATACTCCCAAACACTCCAAAACACTACAAAACAGTCCGAAATACTCCAAAACACTCGCTGCAAAAATTCAAAGCACGGCACAACACTCCAACACACTCCCAAACTCTCCAAAACAGTCCCATTCTCTACGAAACACTTCAAAACACTCCATAACACTCCAAAGCACACCAAAACACTGGCTACTAAGCAGTCACTCTAAAACACTCCATAACTCAACAGCACACAAAAACTATCCAAAACACACCAAAAGAGTCCAAAACACTCTCAAACACTCTAAAACAGTCATATACACTCCGAAACCCTCTAAAACACTCCAAAACACTCGGTTCAAAACAGTCACTCCCAAACACTCCAATCCACTCCAAAAACACTTCAATACACGACATAACTCAAAAACACTCCAGAATACTCCACAACACTCCAAAACAGTCCAAAACACACCATAACACCACAACACTCAAAAAATACAAAACACTCCGAAAAACACTCAATCCAAAACACTAATACACTACAAAACACGCCAGCACACTCCCAAAACCTACAAAACAGTCCCATACACTCGAAAACACTCGAATACACTCCGAAGCCCTCTATAACACGCTATATCACTCGCATCAAAACAGTCACGCCCAAACACACCAAACCACTCCAAAACACTCCAAAACACGATATAACTCAAAAACACACTAGAACACTCCACAACACTGCAAAACAGTCCAAAACAGACAAAAACACCATAACACTCCAAAACAATCCAAAACAATCCAAAACACTCCAAAAAAGTCCCAAGCACTCCAAAACAGTCAGAAACAGTTAGAAACTCTACAAAACAGTGGAAAACACTCCATAACACTCCAAAACATTCGCTTCTAAGCACTCACTCAAAACACACCAAAACACTCCAACACACTCCCAAACCCTCCAGAACAGGCCCATACACTCCAAAACCACACCAAAAGACTCCATAACACACAAAACACACCAAAACACTGGCTACTAAGCAGTCACTCTAAAACACTCCATAACTCAACAGCACACAAAAACTATCCAAAACACACCAAAAGAGTCCAAAACACTCTCAAACACTCTAAAACAGTCATATACACTCCGAAACCCTCTAAAACACTCCAAAACACTCGGTTCAAAACAGTCACTCCCAAACACTCCAATCCACTCCAAAAACACTTCAATACACGACATAACTCAAAAACACTCCAGAATACTCCACAACACTCCAAAACAGTCCAAAACACACCATAACACCACAACACTCAAAAAATACAAAACACTCCGAAAAACACTCAATCCAAAACACTAATACACTACAAAACACGCCAGCACACTCCCAAAACCTACAAAACAGTCCCATACACTCGAAAACACTCGAATACACTCCGAAGCCCTCTATAACACGCTATATCACTGGCATCCAAACAGTCACGCCCAAACACTCCAAACCACTCCAAAACACTCCAAAACACGATATAACTCAAAAACACACTAGAACACTCCACAACACTGCAAAACAGTCCAAAACAGACAAAAACACCATAACACTCCAAAACAATCCAAAACAATCCAAAATACTCCAAAAAAGTCCCAAGCACTCCAAAACAGTCAGAAACAGTTAGAAACTCTACAAAACAGTGGAAAACACTCCATAACACTCCAAAACATTCGCTTCTAAGCACTCACTCAAAACACACCAAAACACTCCAACACACTCCCAAACCCTCCAGAACAGGCCCATGCACTCCAAAACCACACCAAAAGACTCCATAACACACAAAACACACCAAAACACTGGCTACTAAGCACTCACTCTAAAACACTCCATAATTCAACAGCACACCAAAACGATCCAAAACACACCAAAAGAGTCCAAAAAACTCCCAAACACTCCAAAAGAGTCCCATACACTCCAAAACAGTGCAAAACACAGCACAACACTCCAACACACTCCCAAACTCTCCAAAGCAGTCCCATACACTACGAAACACTTCAAAACACTCCATAACACACAAAACACACCAAAACACTCCAAAACACTAGCTTTTAAAAATTGAAAACACTCCAAAACAGCGCAAAGCACTGCACAACACCAAAACACTCCCAAACACGCCAAAACAGTAACAAGCAGTCCGAAACTCTACAAAACAGCCCATTACACTCCAAAATACTCCAAAACACTAGCTTCTAAACACTCAATCCAAAACACTCTAATACACTACAAAACACTGCAGAACACGCGAGCATACTCCCAAAACCGCCAAAACAGTCCCATACACTCCAAAACACTAGAATACGCTCCGAAAACCTCTAAAACACACCAAAACACAGTCACTCCCAAACACTCCACACTACTCCAAAACACGACATAACTCAAAAACACACCAGAACACTCCAAAACAGTCCAAAACACACCAAAACACCACAGCACTCCAATACATTACAAAATACTCCCAAACACTCCAAAACACTACAAAACAGTCCGAAATACTCCAAAAGACTCGCTCCAAAAATTCAAAGCACGGCACAACACTCCAACACACTCCCAAACTCTCCAAAACAGTCCCATTCTCTACGAAACACTTCAAAACACTCCATAACACTCCAAAGCACACCAAAACACTGGTTACTAAGCAGTCACTCTAAAACACTCCATAACTCAACAGCACACAAAAACTATCCAAAACACACCAAAAGAGTCCACAACACTCTCAAACACTCTAAAACAGTCATATACACTCCGAAACCCTCTAAAACACTCCAAAACACTCGGTTCAAAACAGTCACTCCCAAACACTCCAATCCACTCCAAAAACACTTCAATACACGACATAACTCAAAAACACTCCAGAATACTCCACAACACTCCAAAACAGTCCAAAACACACCATAACACCACAACACTCAAAAAATACAAAACACTCCGAAAAACACTCAATCCAAAACACTAATACACTACAAAACACGCCAGCACACTCCCAAAACCTCCAAAACAGTCCCATACACTCGAAAACACTCGAATACACTCCGAAGCCCTCTATAACACGCTATATCACTCGCATCAAAACTGTCACGCCCAAGCACTCCAAACCACTCCAAAACACTCCAAAACACGATATAACTCAAAAACACACTAGAACACTCCACAACACTGCAAAACAGTCCAAAACAGACGAAAACACCATAACAATCCAAAACAATCCAAAACACTCCAAAACAGTCCCAAACACTCCAAAACAGTCAGAAACAGTTAGAAACTCTACAAAACAGTGGAAAACACTCCATAACACTCCAAAACATTCGCTTCTAAGCACTCACTCAAAACACACCAAAACACTCCAACACACTCCCAAACCCTCCAGAACAGGCCCATACACTCCAAAACCACACCAAAAGACTCCAAACCACTCCATAACACTCCAATACACTCGCTTCTACGCAATTACTCAAAACACTCTAAAACACTCCAACACACTCCCAAACCGTCCACAACAGTTCCATACACTCCAAAACCCTCCAAACACTCCAGAACACTCGCTTCTAAACAGTCACTCCCAAACACTCCAGACACACCAAAAACTGTCAAGCACTCCGGTACTCTACAAAACAGTCCAAACACCTCCGAAATACTACAAAACACTCGCTACAAAATTCAAAGCACTCCAAAACAGTGCAAAACACAGCACACACCACCACACACTCCCAAACTCTCCAAAACAGTCCCATACACTACGAAACACTTCAAAACACTCCATAACACACAAAACACACCAAAACACTGGCTACTAAGCACTCACTCTAAAACACTCCATAACTCAACAGCACACCAAAACGATCCAAAACACACCAAAAGAGTCCAAAAAACTCCAAACACTCCAAAAGCGTCCATACATTTTAAACAGTGCAAAACACAGCACAACACTCCAACACACTCCCAAACTCTCCAAAACAGTCCCATTTTCTACGAAACACTTCAAAACACTCATAACACTCCAAAGCACACCAAAACACTGGCTACTAAGCAGTCACTCTAAAACACTCCATAACTCAACAGCACACAAAAACTATCCAAAACCACACACCAAAAGAGTCCACAACACTCTCAAAACACTCTAAAACAGTCATATACACTCCGAAACCCTCTAAAACACTCCAAAACACTCGGTTCAAAACAGTCACTCCCAAACACTCCAATCCACTCCAAAAACACTTCAATACACGACATAACTCAAAAACACTCCAGAATACTCCACAACACTCCAAAACAGTCCAAAACACACCATAACACCACAACACTCAAAAAATACAAAACACTCCGAAAAACACTCATCCAAAACACTAATACACTACAAAACACGCCAGCACAATCCCAAAACCTCCAAAACAGTCCCATACACTCGAAAACACTCGAATACACTCCGAGAGCCCTCTATAACACGCTATATCACTCGCATCAAAAACAGTCACGCCCAAAACACTCCAAACCACTCCAAAACACTCCAAAACACGATATAACTCAAAAACACACTAGAACACTCCACAACACTGCAAAACAGTCCAAAACAGACGAAAACACCATAACACTCCAAAACAATCCAAAACAATCCAAAACACTCCAAAAAAGTCCCAAGCACTCCAAAACAGTCAGAAACAGTTAGAAACTCTACAAAACAGTGGAAAACACTCCATAACACTCCAAAACATTCGCTTCTAAGCACTCACTCAAAACACACCAAAACACTCCAACACACTCCCAAACCCTCCAGAACAGGCCATACACTCCAAAACTACACCAAAAGACTCCAAACCACTCCATAACACTCCAATACACTCGCTTCTACGCAATTACTCAAAACACTCTAAAACACTCCAACACACTCCCAAACCGTCCACAACAGTTCCATACACTCCAAAACCCTCCAAACACTCCAGAACATTCGCTTCTAAACAGTCACTCCCAAACACTCCAGAACACACCAAAAAACTGTCAAGCACTCCGGTACTCTACAAAACAGTCCAAAACACTCCGAAATACTGCAAAACACTCGCTACAAAAATTCAAAGCACTCCAAAACAGTGCAAAACACAGCACAACACTCCAACACACTCCCAAACTCTCCAAAACAGTCCCATACACTACGAAACACTTCAAAACACTCCATAACACACAAAACACACCAAAACACTGGCTACTAAGCACTCACTCTAAAACACTCCATAACTCAACAGCACACCAAAACGATCCAAAACACACCAAAAGAGTCCAAAAAACTCCCAACCACTCCAAAAGAGCCCCCATACACTCCGAAACCCTCTTAAACACTCCAAAACACTAGCTTTTAAAAATTGAAAACACTCCAAAACAGCGCAAAGCACTGCACAACACCAAAACACTCCCAAACACGCCAAAACAGTACCAAGCAGTCCGAAACTCTACAAAACAGTCCATTACACTCCAAAATACTCCAAAACACTCGCTTCTAAACACTCAATCCAAAACACTCTAATACACTACAAAACACTCCACAACACGTGAGCATACTCACAAAACCGCCAAAACAGTCCCATACACTCCAAAACACTAGAATACGCTCCGAAAACCTCTAAAACACACCAAAACACAGTCACTCCCAAACACTCCACACTACTCCAAAACACGACATAACTCAAAAACACACCAGAACACTCCAAAACAGTCCAAAACACACCAAAACACCACAGCACATTACAAAATACTCCCAAACACTCCAAAACACTACAAAACAGTCCGAAATACTCCAAAACACTCGCTGCAAAAATTCAAAGCACGGCACAACACTCCAACACACTCCCAAACTCTCCAAAACAGTCCCATTCTCTACGAAACACTTCAAAACACTCCATAACACTCCAAAGCACACCAAAACACTGGCTACTAAGCAGTCACTCTAAAACACTCCATAACTCAACAGCACACAAAAACTATCCAAAACTATCCAAAACACACCAAAAGAGTCCAAAACACTCTCAAACACTGTTTAGTCATACACACTCCGAAACCCTCTAAAACACTCCAAAATACTCGGTTCAAAACAGTCACTCCCAAACACTCCAATCCACTCCAAAAACACTTCAATACACGACATAACTCAAAAACACTCCAGAACACTCCACAACACTCCAAAACAGTCCAAAACACACCATAACACCACAACACTCAAAAAATACAAAACACTCCGAAAAACACTCAATCCAAAACACTAATACACTACAAAACACGCCAGCACACTCCCAAAACCTCCAAAACAGTCCCATACACTCGAAAACACTCTAAAACACTCCAACACACTCCCAAACCGTCCACAACAGTTCCATACACTCCAAAACCCTCCAAACACTCCAGAACACTCGCTTCTAAACAGTCACTCCCAAACACTCCAGAACACACCAAAAAAACTGTCAAGCACTCCGGTACTCTACAAAACAGTCCAAAACACTCCGAAATACTACAAAACACTCGCTACAAAAATTCAAAGCACTCCAAAACAGTGCAAAACACAGCACAACACTCCAACACACTCCCAAACTCTCCAAAACAGTCCCATACACTACGAAACCCTTCAAAACACTCCATAACACACAAAACACACCAAAACACTGGCTACTAAGCACTCACTCTAAAACACTCCATAACTCAACAGCACACCAAAACGATCCAAAACACATCAAAAGAGTCCAAAAAACTCCCAACCACTCCAAAAGAGCCCCATACACTCCGAAACCCTCTTAAACACTCCAAAACAGCGCAAAGCACTGCACAACACCAAAACACTCCCAAACACGCCAAAACAGTACCAAGCAGTCCGAAACTCTACAAAACAGTCCATTACACTCCAAAATACTCCAAAACACTCGCTTCTAAACACTCAATCCAAAACACTCTAATACACTACAAAACACTCCACAACACGTGAGCATACTCACAAAACCGCCAAAACAGTCCCATACACTCCAAAACACTAGAATACGCTCCGAAAACCTCTAAAACACACCAAAACACAGTCACTCCCAAACACTCCACACTACTCCAAAACACGACATAACTCAAAAACACACCAGAACACTCCAAAACAGTCCAAAACACACCAAAACACCACAGCACTCCAATACATTACAAAATACTCCCAAACACTCCAAAACACTACAAAACAGTCCGAAATACTCCAAAACACTCGCTGCAAAAATTCAAAGCACGGCACAAACACTCCAACACACTCCCAAACTCTCCAAAACAGTCCCATTCTCTACGAAACACTTCAAAACACTCCATAACACTCCAAAGCACACCAAAACACTGGCTACTAAGCAGTCACTCTAAAACACTCCATAACTCAACAGCACACAAAAACTATCCAAAACACACCAAAAGAGTCCAAAACACTCTCAAACACTCTAAAACAGTCATATACACTCCGAAACCCTCTAAAACACTCCAAAACACTCGGTTCAAAACAGTCACTCCCAAACACTCCAATCCACTCCAAAAACACTTCAATACACGACATAACTCAAAAACACTCCAGAATACTCCACAACACTCCAAAACAGTCCAAACCACACCATAACACCACAACACTCAAAAAATACAAAACACTCCGAAAAACACTCAATCCAAAACACTAATACACTACAAAACACGCCAGCACACTCCCAAAACCTCCAAAACAGTCCCATACACTCGAAAACACTCGAATACACTCCGAAGCCCTCTATAACACTCGCATCAAAACAGTCACGCCCAAACACTCCAAACCACTCCAAAACACTCCAAAACACGATATAACTCAAAAACACACTAGAATACTACACAAACACTGCAAAACAGTCCAAAACAGACGAAAACACCATAACACTCCAAAACAATCCAAAACAATCCAAAACACTCCAAAAAAGTCCCAAGCACTCCAAAACAGTCAGAAACAGTTAGAAACTCTACAAAACAGTGGAAAACACTCCATAACACTCCAAAACATTCGCTTCTAAGCACTCACTCAAAACACATCAAAACACTCCAACACACTCCCAAACCCTCCAGAACAGGCCCATACACTCCAAAACCACACCAAAAGACTCCAAACCACTCCATAACACTCCAATACACTCGCTTCTACGCAATTACTCAAAACACTCTAAAACACTCCAACACACTCCCAAACCGTCCACAACAGTTCCATACACTCCAAAACCCTCCAAACACTCCAGAACACTCGCTTCTAAACAGTCACTCCCAAACACTCCAGAACACACCACAAAAACTGTCAAGCACTCCGGTACTCTACAAAACAGTCCAAAACACTCCGAAATACTACAAAACACTCGCTACAAAAATTCAAAGCACTCCAAAACAGTGCAAAACACAGCACAACACTCCAACACACTCCCAAACTCTCCAAAACAGTCCCATACACTACGAAACACTTCAAAACACTCCATAACACACAAAACACACCAAAACACTGGCTACTAAGCACTCACTCTAAAACACTCCATAACTCAACAGCTCACCAAAACGATCCAAAACACACCAAAAGAGTCCAAAAAACTCCCAACCACTCCAAAAGAGCCCCATACACTCCGAAACCCTCTTAAACACTCCAAAACAGCGCAAAGCACTGCACAACACCAAAACACTCCCAAACACGCCAAAACAGTACCAAGCAGTCCGAAACTCTACAAAACAGTCCATTACACTCCAAAACACTCGCTTCTAAACACTCAATCCAAAACACTCTAATACACTACAAAACACTCCACAACACGTGAGCATACTCACAAAACCGCCAAAACAGTCCCATACACTCCAAAACACTAGAATACGCTCCGAAAACCTCTAAAACACACCAAAACACAGTCACTCCCAAACACTCCACACTACTCCAAAACACGACATAACTCAAAAACACACCAGAACACTCCAAAACAGTCCAAAACACACCAAAACACCACAGCACTCCAATACATTACAAAATACTCCCAACACTCCAAAACACTACAAAACAGTCCGAAATACTCCAAAACACTCGCTGCAAAAATTCAAAGCACGGCACAACACTCCAACACACTCCCAAACTCTCCAAAACAGTCCCATTCTCTACGAAACACTTCAAAACACTCCATAACACTCCAAAGCACACCAAAACACTGGCTACTAAGCAGTCACTCTAAAACACTCCATAACTCAACAGCACACAAAAACTATCCAAAACACACCAAAAGAGTCCAAAACACTCTCAAACACTCTAAAACAGTCATATACACTCCGAAACCCTCTAAAACACTCCAAAACACTCGGTTCAAAACAGTCACTCCCAAACACTCCAATCCACTCCAAAAACACTTCAATACACGACATAACTCAAAAACACTCCAGAATACTCCACAACACTCCAAAACAGTCCAAAACACACCATAACACCACAACACTCAAAAAATACAAAACACTCCGAAAAACACTCAATCCAAAACACTAATACACTACAAAACACGCCAGCACACTCCCAAAACCTCCAAAACAGTCCATACACTCGAAAACACTCGAATACACTCCGAAGCCCTCTATAACACGCTATATCACTCGCATCAAAACAGTCACGCCCAAGCACTCCAAACCACTCCAAAACACTCCAAAACACGATATAACTCAAAAACACACTAGAACACTCCACAACACTGCAAAACAGTCCAAAACAGACGAAAACACCATAACACTCCAAAACAATCCAAAACAATCCAAAACACTCCAAAAAAGTCCCAAGCACTCCAAAACAGTCAGAAACAGTTAGAAACTCTACAAAACAGTGGAAAACACTCCATAACACTCCAAAACATTCGCTTCTAAGCACTCACTCAAAACACACCAAAACACTCCAACACACTCCCCAAACCCTCCAGAACAGGCCCATACACTCCAAAACTACACCAAAAGACTCCAAACCACTCCATAACACTCCAATACACTCGCTTCTACGCAATTACTCAAAACACTCTAAAACACTCCAACACACTCCCAAACCGTCCACAACAGTTCCATACACTCCAAAACCCTCCAAACACTCCAGAACATTCGCTTCTAAACAGTCACTCCCAAACACTCCAGAACACACCAAAAAACTGTCAAGCACTCCGGTACTCTACAAAACAGTCCAAAACACTCCGAAATACTGCAAAAGACTCGCTACAAAAATTCAAAGCACTCCAAAACAGTGCAAAACACAGCACAACACTCCAACACACTCCCAAACTCTCCAAAACAGTCCCATACACTACGAAACACTTCAAAACACTCCATAACACACAAAACACACCAAAACACTGGCTACTAAGCACTCACTCTAAAACACTCCATAACTCAACAGCACACCAAAACGATCCAAAACACACCAAAAGAGTCCAGTCCCATACACTACGAAACACTTCAAAACACTCCATAACACACAAAACACACCAAAACACTCCAAGACACTAGCTTTTAAAAATTGAAAACACTCCAAAACAGCGCAAAGCACTGCACAACACCAAAACACTCCCAAACACGCCAAAACAGTACCAAGCAGTCCGAAACTCTACAAAACAGTCCATTACACTCCAAAATACTCCAAAACACTCGCTTCTAAACACTCAATCCAAAACACTCTAATACACTACAAAACACTCCACAACACGCGAGCATACTCCCAAAACCGCCAAAACAGTCCCATACACTCCAAAACACTAGAATACGCTCCGAAAACCTCTAAAACACACCAAAACACAGTCACTCCCAAACACTCCACACTACTCCAAAACACGACATAACTCAAAAACACACCAGAACACTCCAAAACAGTCCAAAACACACCAAAACACCACAGCACTCCAATACATTACAAAATACTCCCAAACACTCCAAAACACTACAAAACAGTCCGAAATACTCCAAAACACTCGCTGCAAAAATTCAAAGCACGGCACAACACTCCAACACACTCCCAAACTCTCCAAAACAGTCCCATTCTCTACGAAACACTTCAAAACACTCCATAACACTCCAAAGCACACCAAAACACTGGCTACTAAGCAGTCACTCATAAACACTCCATAGCTCAACAGCACACAAAAACTATCCAAAACACACCAAAAGAGTCCAAAACACTCTCAAACACTCTAAAACAGTCATATACACTCCGAAACCCTCTAAAACACTCCAAAACACTCGGTTCAAAACAGTCACTCCCAAACACTCCAATCCACTCCAAAAACACTTCAATACACGACATAACTCAAAAACACTCCAGAACACTCCACAACACTCCAAAACAGTCCAAAACACACCATAACACCACAACACTCAAAAAATACAAAACACTCCGAAAAACACTCAATCCAAAACACTAATACACTACAAAACACGCCAGCACACTCCCAAAACCTCCAAAACAGTCCCATACACTCGAAAACACTCGAATACACTCCGAAGCCCTCTATAACACGCTATATCACTCGCATCAAAACAGTCACGCCCAAACACTCCAAACCACTCCAAAACACTCCAAAACACGATATAACTCACACTAGAACACTCCACAACACTGCAAAACAGTCCAAAACAGACGAAAACACCATAACACTCCAAAACAATCCAAAACAATCCAAAAAACTCCAAAACAGTCCCAAACACTCCAAAACAGTCAGAAACAGTTAGAAACTCTACAAAACAGTGGAAAACACTCCATAACACTCCAAAACATTCGCTTCTAAGCACTCACTCAAAACACACCAAAACACTCCAACACACTCCCAAACCCTCCAGAACAGGCCCATACACTCCAAAACCACACCAAAAGACTCCAAACCACTCCATAACACTCCAATACACTCGCTTCTACGCAATTACTCAAAACACTCTAAAACACTCCAACACACTCCCAAACCGTCCACAACAGTTCCATACACTCCAAAACCCTCCAAACACTCCAGAACACTCGCTTCTAAACAGTCACTCCCAAACACTCCAGAACACACCAAAAAACTCTCAAGCACTCCGGTACTCTACAAAACAGTCCAAAACACTCCGAAATACTACAAAACACTCGCTACAAAAATTCAAAGCACTCCAAAACAGTGCAAAACATAGCACAACACTCCAACACACTCCCAAACTCTCCAAAACAGTCCCATACACTACGAAACACTTCAAAACACTCCATAACACACAAAACACACCAAAACACTGGCTACTAAGCACTCACTCTAAAACACTCCATAACTCAACAGCACACCAAAACGATCCAAAACACACCAAAAGAGTCCAAAAAACTCCCAAACACTCCAAAAGAGCCCCATACACTCCGAAACCCTTATAAACACTCCAAAACACTAGCTTTTAAAAATTGAAAACACTCCAAAACAGCGCAAAGCACTGCACAACACCAAAACACTCCCAAACACGCCAAAACAGTACCAAGCAGTCCGAAACTCTACAAAACAGTCCATTACACTCCAAAATACTCCAAAACACTCGCTTCTAAACACTCAATCCAAAACACTCTAATACACTACAAAACACTCCACAACACGTGAGCATACTCACAAAACCGCCAAAACAGTCCCATACACTCCAAAACACTAGAATACGCTCCGAAAACCTCTAAAACACACCAAAACACAGTCACTCCCAAACACTCCACACTACTCCAAAACACGACATAACTCAAAAACACACCAGAACACTCCAAAACAGTCCAAAACACACCAAAACACCACAGCACTCCAATACATTACAAAATACTCCCAAACACTCCAAAACACTACAAAACAGTCCGAAATACTCCAAAACACTCGCTGCAAAAATTCAAAGCACGGCACAACACTCCAACACACTCCCAAACTCTCCAAAACAGTCCCATTCTCTACGAAACACTTCAAAACACTCCATAACACTCCAAAGCACACCAAAACACTGGCTACTAAGCAGTCACTCTAAAACACTCCATAACTCAACAGCACACAAAAACTATCCAAAACACACCAAAAGAGTCCAAAACACTCTCAAACACTCTAAAACAGTCATATACACTCCGAAACCCTCTAAAACACTCCAAAACACTCGGTTCAAAACAGTCACTCCCAAACACTCCAATCCACTCCAAAAACACTTCAATACACGACATAACTCAAAAACACTCCAGAATACTCCACAACACTGCAAAACAGTCCAAAACAGACGAAAACACCATAACACTCCAAAACAATCCACTTTGGGGGTAAAAACAGGAGGGTGGATTATTATCTAAATGGCAATAGATTGGGAGATGGGGAAGTGCAGAGGGACCTGGGTGTTTTTGTGCACCAGTCACTGAAGGAGAGCATGCAGGTGCAACAGGCGATTAAGAAGGCAAATGGTATGTTGGCCTTCATATCAAGGGGGTTCGAGTATAGGAATAGGGATACCTTACTACAGCTGTACAAGGTGTTGGTGAGACCGCATCTGGAGTATTGTGTACAGTTTTGGTCGCCCCATCTGCGGAAGGATGTTCTTGCCATGGAAAGAGTGCAACGGCGATTCACCAGGCTGATACCTGGAATGGCGGGAATGACCTACGAAGAGAGATTAAATAGTTTGGGCTTGTACTCACTGGAGTTTAGAAGATTGAGAGGGGATCTCATCGAAACATATAAAATTATGGCAGGCCTGGACAGGCTGAATTCAGAGAGAATGTTTCCAATGGCCGGGGAGCACAGAACCAGGGGCCACAGTCTAAAAATAGCGGGCAAATCATTTAAAACAGAGATGAGGAAGAATTTCTTCACTCAAAGAGTGGTGAGCCTGTGGAATTCCCTGCCACAGAGGGCTGTGAAGGCTAATTCAATAAATATTTTCAAGAGAGAATTGGATATATTTCTGAAGGCTAAGGGGATTAAGGGTTACGGAGAAAAGGCGGGGACGGGGTACTGAACTGGTAAGATCAGCTATGATCTCAGACGAAGATCAGCCATGATCTCATTGAATGGCGGAGCAGGCTCGAAGGGCCGAATGGCCTACTCCTGTTCCTATCTCTATGTATACTCCCAAACCCTCCAGAACAGGCCCATACACTCCAAAACCACACCAAAAGACTCCAAACCACTCCATAACACTCCAATACACTCGTTTCTACGCAATTACTCAAAACACTCTAAAACACTCCAACACACTCCCAAACCGTCCACAACAGTTCCATACACTCCAAAACCCTCCAAACACTCCAGAACACTCGCTTCTAAACAGTCACTCCCAAACACTCCAGAACACACCAAAAAACTCTCAAGCACTCCGGTACTCTACAAAACAGTCCAAAACACTCCGAAATACTACAAAACACTCGCTACAAAAATTCAAAGCATTCCAAAACAGTGCAAAACACAGCACAACACTCCAACACACTCCCAAACTCTCCAAAACAGTCCCATACACTACGAAACACTTCAAAACACTCCATAACACACAAAACACACCAAAACACTGGCTACTAAGCACTCACTCTAAAACACTCCATAACTCAACAGCACACCAAAACGATCCAAAACACACCAAAAGAGTCCAAAAAACTCCCAAACACTCCAAAAGCGTCCCATACATTCCAAAACAGTGCAAAACACAGCACAACACTCCAACACACCCCAAACTCTCCAAAACAGTCCCATACACTACGAAACACTTCAAAACACTCCATAACACACAAAACACACCAAAACACTCCAAGACACTAGCTTTTAAAAATTGAAAACACTCCAAAACAGCGCAAAGCACTGCACAACACCAAAACACTCCCAAACACGCCAAAACAGTACCAAGCAGTCCGAAACTCTACAAAACAGTCCATTACACTCCAAAATACTCCAAAACACTCGCTTCTAAACACTCAATCCAAAACACTCTAATACACTACAAAACACTCCACAACACGCGAGCATACTCCCAAAACCGCCAAAACAGTCCCATACACTCCAAAACACTAGAATACGCTCCGAAAACCTCTAAAACACACCAAAACACAGTCACTCCCAAACACTCCACACTACTCCAAAACACGACATAACTCAAAAACACACCAGAACACTCCAAAACAGTCCAAAACACACCAAAACACCACAGCACTCCAATACATTACAAAATACTCCCAAACACTCCAAAACACTACAAAACAGTCCGAAATACTCCAAAACACTCGCTGCAAAAATTCAAAGCACGGCACAACACTCCAACACACTCCCAAACTCTCCAAAACAGTCCCATTCTCTACGAAACACTTCAAAACACTCCATAACACTCCAAAGCACACCAAAACACTGGCTACTAAGCAGTCACTCATAAACACTCCATAGCTCAACAGCACACAAAAACTATCCAAAACACACCAAAAGAGTCCAAAACACTCTCAAACACTCTAAAACAGTCATATACACTCCGAAACCCTCTAAAACACTCCAAAACACTCGGTTCAAAACAGTCACTCCCAAACACTCCAATCCACTCCAAAAACACTTCAATACACGACATAACTCAAAAACACTCCAGAACACTCCACAACACTCCAAAACAGTCCAAAACACACCATAACACCACAACACTCAAAAAATACAAAACACTCCGAAAAACACTCAATCCAAAACACTAATACACTACAAAACACGCCAGCACACTCCCAAAACCTCCAAAACAGTCCCATACACTCGAAAACACTCGAATACACTCCGAAGCCCTCTATAACACGCTATATCACTCGCATCAAAACAGTCACGCCCAAACACTCCAAACCACTCCAAAACACTCCAAAACACGATATAACTCACACTAGAACACTCCACAACACTGCAAAACAGTCCAAAACAGACGAAAACACCATAACACTCCAAAACAATCCAAAACAATCCAAAAAACTCCAAAACAGTCCCAAACACTCCAAAACAGTCAGAAACAGTTAGAAACTCTACAAAACAGTGGAAAACACTCCATAACACTCCAAAACATTCGCTTCTAAGCACTCACTCAAAACACACCAAAACACTCCAACACACTCCCAAACCCTCCAGAACAGGCCCATACACTCCAAAACCACACCAAAAGACTCCAAACCACTCCATAACACTCCAATACACTCGCTTCTACGCAATTACTCAAAACACTCTAAAACACTCCAACACACTCCCAAACCGTCCACAACAGTTCCATACACTCCAAAACCCTCCAAACACTCCAGAACACTCGCTTCTAAACAGTCACTCCCAAACACTCCAGAACACACCAAAAAACTCTCAAGCACTCCGGTACTCTACAAAACAGTCCAAAACACTCCGAAATACTACAAAACACTCGCTACAAAAATTCAAAGCACTCCAAAACAGTGCAAAACACAGCACAACACTCCAACACACTCCCAAACTCTCCAAAACAGTCCCATTCACTACGAAACACTTCAAAACACTCCATAACACACAAAACACACCAAAACACTGGCTACTAAGCACTCACTCTAAAACACTCCATAACTCAACAGCACACCAAAACGATCCAAAACACACCAAAAGAGTCCAAAAAACTCCCAAACACTCCAAAAGAGCCCCATACACTCCGAAACCCTTATAAACACTCCAAAACACGAGCTTTTAAAAATTGAAAACACTCCAAAACAGCGCAAAGCACTGCACAACACCAAAACACTCCCAAACACGCCAAAACAGTACCAAGCAGTCCGAAACTCTACAAAACAGTCCATTACACTCCAAAATACTCCAAAACACTCGCTTCTAAACACTCAATCCAAAACACTCTAATACACTACAAAACACTCCACAACACGCGAGCATACTCCCAAAACCGCCAAAACAGTCCCATACACTCCAAAACACTAGAATACGCTCCGAAAACCTCTAAAACACACCAAAACACAGTCACTCCCAAACACTCCACACTACTCCAAAACACGACATAACTCAAAAACACACCAGAACACTCCAAAACAGTCCAAAACACACCAAAACACCACAGCACTCCAATACATTACAAAATACTCCCAAACACTACAAAACAGTCCGAAATACTCCAAAACACTCGCTGCAAAAATTCAAAGCACGGCACAACACTCCAACACACTCCCAAACTCTCCAAAACAGTCCCATTCTCTACAAAACACTTCAAAACACTCCATAACACTCCAAAGCACACCAACACACTGGCTACTAAGCAGTCACTCTAAAACACTCCATAACTCAACAGCACACAAAAACTATCCAAAACACACCAAAAGAGTCCAAAACACTCTCAAACACTCTAAAACAGTCATATACACTCCGAAACCCTCTAAAACACTCCAAAACACTCGGTTCAAAACAGTCACTCCCAAACACTCCAATCCACTCCAAAAACACTTCAATACACGACATAACTCAAAAACAGTCCAAAACACACCATAACACCACAACACTCAAAAAATACAAAACACTCCGAAAAACACTCAATCCAAAACACTAATACACTACAAAACACGCCAGCACACTCCCAAAACCTCCAAAACAGTCCCATACACTCGAAAACACTCGAATACACTCCGAAGCCCTGTATAACACGCTATATCACTCGAACCAAAACAGTCCAAAACAGACGAAAACACCATAACACTCCAAAACAATCCAAAACAATCCAAAACACTCCAAAACAGTCCCAAACACTCCAAAACAGTCAGAAACAGTTAGCAACTCTACAAAACAGTGGAAAACACTCCATAACACTCCAAAACATTCGCTTCTAAGCACTCACTCAAAACACACCAAAACACTCCAACACACTCCCAAACCCTCCAGAACAGGCCCATACACTCCAAAACCACACCAAAAGACTCCAAACCACTCCATAACACTCCAATACACTCGCTTCTACGCAATTACTCAAAACACTCTAAAACACTCCAACACACTTCCAAACCGTCCACAACAGTTCCATACACTCCAAAACCCTCCAAACACTCCAGAACACTCGCTTCTAAACAGTCACTCCCAAACACTCCAGAACACACCAAAAAACTCTCAAGCACTCCGGTACTCTACAAAACAGCCCAAAACACTCCGAAATACTACAAAACACCCGCTACAAAAATTCAAAGCACTCCAAAACAGTGCAAAACACAGCACAACACTCCAACACACTCCCAAACTCTCCAAAACAGTCCCATACGCTACGAAACACTTCAAAACACTCCATAACACACAAAACACACCAAAACACTGGCTACTAAGCACTCACTCTAAAACACTCCATAACTCAACAGCACACCAAAACGATCCAAAACACACCAAAAGAGTCCAAAAAACTCCCAAACACTCCAAAAGCGTCCCATACACTCCAAAACAGTGCAAAACACAGCACAACACTCCAACACACTCCCAAACTCTCCAAAACAGTCCCATACACTACGAAACACTTCAAAACACTCCATAACACACAAAACACACCAAAACACTCCAAGACACTAGCTTTTAAAAATTGAAAACACTCCAAAACAGCGCAAAGCACTGCACAACACCAAAACACTCCCAAACACGCCAAAACAGTACCAAGCAGTCCGAAACTCTACAAAACAGTACATTACACTCCAAAATACTCCAAAACACTCGCTTCTAAACACTCAATCCAAAACACTCAAATACACTACAAAACACTCCACAACACGCGAGCATACTCCCAAAACCGCCAAAACAGTCCCATACACTCCAAAACACTAGAATACGCTCCGAAAACCTCTAAAACACACCAAAACACAGTCACTCCCAAACACTCCACACTACTCCAAAACACGACCTAACTCAGAAACACACCAGAACACTCCAAAACAGTCCAAAACACACCAAAACACCACAAAATACTCCCAAACACTCCAAAACACTACAAAACAGTCCGAAATACTCCAAAACACTCGCTGCAAAAATTCAAAGCACGGCACAACACTCCAACACACTCCCAAACTCTCCAAAACAGTCCCATTCTCTACGAAACACTTCAAAACACTCCATAACACTCCAAAGCACACCAAAACACTGGCTACTAAGCAGTCACTCATAAACACTCCATAACTCAACAGCACACAAAAACTATCCAAAACACACCAAAAGAGTCCAAAACACTCTCAAACACTCTAAAACATTCATATACACTCCGAAACCCTCTAAAACACTTCAAAACACTCGGTTCAAAACAGTCACTCCCAAACACTCCAATCCACTCCAAAAACACTTCAATACACGACATAACTCAAAAACACTCCAGAATACTCCACAACACTCCAAAACAGTCCACAACAGACGAAAACACCATAACACTCCAAAACAATCCAAAACAATCCAAAACAGTCCCAAACACTCCAAAACAGTCAGAAACAGTTAGAAACTCTACAAAACAGTGGAAACACTCCATAACACTCCAAAACATTCGCTTCTAAGCACTCACTCAAAACACACCAAAACACTCCAACACACTCCCAAACCCTCCAGAACAGGCCCATACACTCCAAAACCACACCAAAAGACTCCAAACCACTCCATAACACTCCAATACACTCGCTTCTATGCAATTACTCAAAACACTCTAAAACACTCCAGCACACTCCCAAACCGTCCACAACAGTTCCATACACTCCAAAACCCTCCAAACACTCCAGAACACTCGCTTCTAAACAGTCACTCCCAAATACTCCAGAACACACCAAAAAACTCTCCAGCACTCCGGTACTCTACAAAACAGTCCAAAACACTCCGAAATACTACAAAACACTCGCTACAAAAATTCAAAGCACTCCAAAACAGTGCAAAACACAGCACAACACTCCAACACACTCCCAAACTCTCCAAAACAGTCCCATACACTACGAAACACTTCAAAACACTCCATAACACACATAACACACCAAAACACTGGCTACTAAGCACTCACTCTAAAACACTCCATAACTCAACAGCACACCAAAACGATCCAAAACACACCAAAAGAGTCCAAAAAACTCCCAAACACTCCAAAAGCGTCCCAAACACTCCAAAACAGTGCAAAACACAGCACAACACTCCAACACACTCCCAAACTCTCCAAAACAGTCCCATACACTACGAAACACTTCAAAACACCCCATAACACACAAAACACACCAAAACACTCCAAGACACCAGCTTTTAAAAATTGAAAACACTCCAAAAGAGCGCAAAGCACTGCACAACACCAAAACACTCCCAAACACGCCAAAACAGTACCAAGCAGTCCGAAACTCTACAAAACAGTCCATTACACTCCAAAATACTCCAAAACACTCGCTTCTAAACACTCAATCCAAAACACTCTAAGACACTACAAAACACTCCACAACACGCGAGCATACTCCCAAAACCGCCAAAACAGTCCCATACACTCCAAAACACTAGAATACGCTCCGAAAACCTCTAAAACACACCAAAACACAGTCACTCCCAAACACTCCAATCCACTCCAAAAACACTTCAATACACGACATAAATCAAAAACACTCCAGAACACTCCACAACACTCCAAAACAGTCCAAAACACATCATAACACCAGAACACTCAAAAAATACAAAACACTCCGAAAAACACTCAATCCAAAACACTAATACAGTACAAAACACGCCAGCACACTCCCAAAACCTCCAAAACAGTCCCATACACTCGAAAATACTCGAATACACTCCGAAGCCCTCTATAACACGCTATATCACTCGCATCAAAACAGTCACGCCCAAGCACTCCAAACCACTCCAAAACACTCCAAAACACGATATAACTCAAAAACACGCTAGAACACTCCCCAACACTGCAAAACAGTCCAAAACAGACGAAAACACCATAACACTCCAAAACAATCCAAAAAACTCCAAAACAGTCCCAAACACTCCAAAACAGTCAGAAACAGTTAGAAACTCTACAAAACAGTGGAAACACTCCATAACACTCAAAAACATTCGCTTCTAAGCACTCACTCAAAACACACCAAAACACTCCAACACACTCCCAAACCCTCCAGAACAGGCCCATACACTCCAAAACCACACCAAAAGACTCCAAACCACTCCATAACACTCCAATACACTCGCTTCTACGCAATTACTCAAAACACTCTAAAACACTCCAACACACTCCCAAACCGTCCACAACAGTTCCATACACTCCAAAACCCTCCAAACACTCCAGAACACTCGCTTCTAAACAGTCACTCCCAAACACTCCAGAACACACCAAAAAACTCTCAAGCACTTCGGTACTCTACAAAACAGTCCAAAACACTCCGAAATACTACAAAACACTCGCTACAAAAATTCAAAGCACTCCAAAACAGTGCAAAACACAGCACAACACTCCAACACACTCCCAAACTCTCCAAAACAGTCCCATACACTACGAAACACTTCAAAACACTCCATAACACACAAAACACACCAAAACACTGGCTACTAAGCACTCACTCTAAAACACTCCATAACTCAACAGCACACCAAAACGATCCAAAACACACCAAAAGAGTCCAAAAAACTCCCAAACACTCCAAAAGAGTCCCATACACTCCGAAACCCTCTTAAACACTCCAAAACACTAGCTTTTAAAAATTGAAAACACTCCAAAACAGCGCAAAGCACTGCACAACACCAAAACACTCCCAAACACGCCAAAACAGTACCAAGCAGTCCGAAACATTACAAAACAGTCCATTACACTCCAAAATACTCCAAAACACTCGCTTCTAAACACTCAATCCAAAACACTCTAATACACTACAAAACACTCCACAACACGCGAGCACACTCCCAAAACCGCCAAAACAGTCCCATACACTCCAAAACACTAGAATACGCACCGAAAACCTCTAAAACACACCAAAACACAGTCACTCCCAAACACTCCACACTACTCCAAAACACGACATAACTCAAAAACACACCAGAACACTCCAAAACAGTCCAAAACACACCAAAACACCACAGCACTCCAATACATTACAAAATACTCCCAAACACTCCAAAACACTACAAAACAGTCCGAAATACTCCGAAAGACTCGCTCCAAAAATTCAAAGCACGGCACAACACTCCAACACACTCCCAAACTCTCCAAAACAGTCCCATTCTCTACGAAACACTTCAAAACACTCCATAACACTCCAAAGCACACCAAAACACTGGCTACTAAGCAGTCACTCTAAAACACTCCATAACTCAACAGCACACAAAAACTATCCAAAACACACCAAAAGAGTCCAAAACACTCTCAAACACTCTAAAACAGTCATATACACTCCGAAACCCTCTAAAACACTCCAAAACACTCGCTTCAAATCAGTCACTCCCAAACACTCCAATCCACTCCAAAACAGTCCAAAACACACCATAACACCAGGACACTCAAAAAATACAAAACACTCCGAAAAACACTCAATCCAAAACACTAATACACTACAAAACACGCCAGCACACTCCCAAAACCTCCAAAACAGTCCCATACACTCGAAAACACTCGAATACACTCCGAAGCCCTCTATAACACGCTATATCACTCGCATCAAAACAGTCACGCCCAAACACTCCAAACCACTCCAAAACACTCCAAAACACGATATAACTCACACTAGAACACTCCACAACACTGCAAAACAGTCCAAAACAGACGAAAACACCATAACACTCCAAAACAATCCAAAACAATCCAAAAAACTCCAAAACAGTCCCAAACACTCCAAAACAGTCAGAAACAGTTAGAAACTCTACAAAACAGTGGAAAACACTCCATAACACTCCAAAACATTCGCTTCTAAGCACTCACTCAAAACACACCAAAACACTCCAACACACTCCCAAACCCTCCAGAACAGGCCCATACACTCCAAAACCACACCAAAAGACTCCAAACCACTCCATAACACTCCAATACACTCGCTTCTACGCAATTACTCAAAACACTCTAAAACACTCCAACACACTCCCAAACCGTCCACAACAGTTCCATACACTCCAAAACCCTCCAAACACTCCAGAACACTCGCTTCTAAACAGTCACTCCCAAACACTCCAGAACACACCAAAAAACTCTCAAGCACTCCGGTACTCTACAAAACAGTCCAAAACACTCCGAAATACTACAAAACACTCGCTACAAAAATTCAAAGCACTCCAAAACAGTGCAAAACATAGCACAACACTCCAACACACTCCCAAACTCTCCAAAACAGTCCCATACACTACGAAACACTTCAAAACACTCCATAACACACAAAACACACCAAAACACTGGCTACTAAGCACTCACTCTAAAACACTCCATAACTCAACAGCACACCAAAACGATCCAAAACACACCAAAAGAGTCCAAAAAACTCCCAAACACTCCAAAAGAGCCCCATACACTCCGAAACCCTCTTAAACACTCCAAAACACTAGCTTTTAAAAATTGAAAACACTCCAAAACAGCGCAAAGCAGTGCACAACACCAAAACACTCCCAAACACGCCAAAACAGTACCAAGCAGTCCGAAACTCTACAAAACAGTCCATTACACTCCAAAATACTCCAAAACACTCGCTTCTAAACACTCAATCCAAAACACACTAATACACTGCAAAACACGCCAGCACACTCCCAAAACCTCCAAAACAGTCCCATACACTCGAAAACACTCGAATACACTCCGAAGCCCTCTATAACACGCTATATCACTCGAACCAAAACAGTCCAAAACAGACGAAAACACCATAACACTCCAAAACAATCCAAAACAATCCAAAACACTCCAAAACAGTCCCAAACACTCCAAAACAGTCAGAAACAGTTAGCAACTCTACAAAACAGTGGAAAACACTCCAAAACAGTCCAAAACACACCAAAACACCACAGCACTCCAATACATTACAAAATACTCCCAAACACTACAAAACAGTCCGAAATACTCCGAAAGACTCGCTCCAAAAATTCAAAGCACGGCACAACACTCCAACACACTCCCAAACTCTCCAAAACAGTCCCATTCTCTACGAAACACTTCAAAACACTCCATAACACTCCAAAGCACACCAAAACACTGGCTACTAAGCAGTCACTCTAAAACACTCCATAACTCAACAGCACACAAAAACTATCCAAAACACACCAAAAGAGTCCAAAACACTCTCAAACACTCTAAAACAGTCATATACACTCCGAAACCCTCTAAAACACTCCAAAACACTCGCTTCAAATCAGTCACTCCCAAACACTCCAATCCACTCCAAAACAGTCCAAAACACACCATAACACCACAACACTCAAAAAATACAAAACACTCCGAAAAACACTCAATCCAAAACACTAATACACTACAAAACACGCCAGCACACTCCCAAAACCTCCAAAACAGTCCCATACACTCGAAAACACTCGAATACACTCCGAAGCCCTCTATAACACGCTATATCACTCGCATCAAAACAGTCACGCCCAAACACTCCAAACCACTCCAAAACACTCCAAAACACGATATAACTCAAAAACACACTAGAACACTCCACAACACTGCAAAACAGTCCAAAACAGACGAAAACACCATAACACTCCAAAAAATCCAAAACAATCCAAAACACTCCAAAACAGTCCCAAACACTCCAAAACAGTCAGAAACAGTTAGACACTCTAGAAAACAGTGGAAAACACTCCATAACACTCCAAAACATTCGCTTCTAAGCACTCACTCTAAACCACCAAAACACTCCAACACACTCCCAAACCCTCCAGAACAGGCCCATACACTCCAAAACCACACCAAAAGACTCCAAACCACTCCATAACACTCCAATACACACGCTTCTACGCAATTACTCAAAACACTCTATAACACTCCAACACACTCCCAAACCGTCCACAACAGTTCCATACACTCCAAAATCCTCCAAACACTCCAGGACACTCGCTTCTAAACAGTCACTCTCAAACACTCCAGAACACACCAAAAAACTCTCAAGCACTCCGGTACTCTACAAAACAGTCCAAAACACTCCGAAATACTACAAAACACTCGCTACAAAAATTGAAAGCACTCCAAAACAGTGCAAAACACAGCACAACACTCCAACACACTCCCAAACTCTCCAAAACAGTCCCATACACTACGAAACACTTCAAAATACTCCATAACACACAAAACACACCAAAACACTGGCTACTAAGCACTCACTCTAAAACACTCCATAACTCAACAGCACACCAAAACGATCCAAAACACACCAAAAGAGTCCAAAAAACTCCCAAACACTCCAAAAGAGTCCCATACACTCCGAAACCCTCTTAAACACTCCAAAACACTAGCTTTTAAAAATTGAAAACACTCCAAAACAGTGCAAAGCACTGCACAACACCAAAACACTCCCAAACACGCCAAAACAGTACCAAGCAGTCCGAAACTCTACAAAACAGTCCAATACACTCCAAAATACTCCAAAACACTCGCTTCTAATCACTCAATCCAAAACACTCTAATACACTACAAAACACTCCACAACACGCGAGCACACTCCCAAAACAGCCAAAACAGTCCCATACACTCCAAAACACTAGAATACGCACCGAAAACCTCTAAAACACACCAAACACTCCACACTACTCCAAAACACGACATAACTCAAAAACACACCAGAACACTCCAAAACAGTCCAAAACACACCAAAACACCACAGCACTCCAATACATTACAAAATACTCCCAAACACTCCAAAACACTACAAAACAGTCCGAAATACTCCAAAACACTCGCTCCAAAAATTCAAAGCACGGCACAGCACTCCAACACACTCCTAAACTCTCCAAAACAGTCCCATTCTCTACGAAACACTTCAAAACACTCCATAACACTCCAAAGCACACCAAAACACTGGCTACTAAGCAGTCACTCTAAAACACTCCATAACTCAACAGCACACAAAAACTATCCAAAACACACCAAAAGAGTCCAAAACACTCTCAAACACTCTAAAACAGTCATATACACTCCGAAACCCTCTAAAACACTCCAAAACACTCGGTTCAAATCAGTCACTCCCAAACACTCCAATCCACTCCAAAAACACTTCAATACACGACATAACTCAAAAACACTCCAGAACACTCCACAACACTCCAAAACAGTCCAAAACACACCATAACACCACAACACTCAAAAAATACAAAACACTCCGAAAAACACTCAATCCAAAACACTAATACACTACAAAGCACGCCAGCACACTCCCAAAACCTCCAAAACAGTCCCATACACTCGAAAACACTCGAATACACTCCGAAGCCCTCTATAACACGCTATATCACTCGCATCAAAACAGTCACGCCCAAACACTCCAAACCACTCCAAAACACTCCAAAACACGATATAACTCAAAAACACACTAGAACACTCCACAACATTGCAAAACAGTCCAAAACAGACGAAAACACCATAACACTCCAAAAAATCCAAAACAATCCAAAACACTCCAAAACAGTCCCAAACACTCCAAAACAGTCAGAAACAGATGGAAATTCTACAAAACAGTGGAAAACACTCCATAACACTCCAAAACATTCGCTTCTAAGCACTCACTCAAAACACACCAAAACACTCCAACACATTCCCAAACCCTCCAGAACAGGCCCATACAGTCCAAAACCACACCAAAAGACTCCAAACCACTCCATAACACTCCAATACACTCGCTTCTACGCAATTACTCAAAACACTCTAAAACACTCCAACACACTCCCAAACCGTCCACAACAGTTCCATACACACCAAAACCCTCCAAACACTCCAGAACACTCGCTTCTAAACAGTCACTCCCAAACACTCCAGAACACACCAAAAAACTCTCAAGCACTCCGGTACTCTACAAAACAGTCCAAAACACTCCGAAATACTACAAAACACTCGCTACAAAAATTCAAAGCACTCCAAAACAGTGCAAAACACAGCACAACACTCCAACACACTTTCAAACTCTCCAAAACAGTCCCATACACTACGAAACACTTCAAAACACTCCATAACACACAAAACACACCAAAACACTGGCTACTAAGCACTCACTCTAAAACACTCCATAACTCAACAGCACACCAAAACGATCCAAAACACACCAAAAGCGTCCAAAAATCTCCCAAACACTCCAAAAGAGTCCCATACACTCCGAAACCCTCTTAAACACTCCAAAACACTAGCTTTTAAAAATTGAAAACACTCCAAAACAGCGCAAAGCACTGCACAACACCAAAACACTCCCAAACACGCCAAAACAGTACCAAGCAGTCCGAAACTCTACAAAACAGTCCATCACACTCCAAAATACTCCAAAACACTCGCTTCTAAACACTCAATCCAAAACACTCTAATACACTACAAAACACTCCACAACACGCGAGCACACTCCTAAAACCGCCAAAACAGTCCCATACACTCCAAAACACTAGAATACGTTCCGAAAACCTCTAAAACACACCAAAACACAGTCACTCCCAAACACTCCACACTACTCCAAAACACGACATAACTGAAAAACACACCAGAACACTCCAAAACAGTCCAAAACACACCAAAACACCACAGCACTCCAATACATTACAAAATACTCCCAAACACTCCAAAACACTACAAAACAGTCCGAAATACTCCAAAAGACTCGCTCCAAAAATTCAAAGCACGGCACAACACTCCAACACACTCCCAAACTCTCCAAAACAGTCCCATTCTCTACGAAACACTTCAAAACACTCCATAACACTCCAAAGCACACCAAAACACTGGCTACTAAGCAGTCACTCTAAAACACTCCATAACTCAACAGCACACAAAAACTATCCAAAACACACCAAAAGAGTCCAAAACACTCTCAAACACTCTAAAACAGTCATATACACTCCGAAACCCTCTAAAACACTCCAAAACACTCGGTTCATATCAGTCACTCCCAAACACTCCAATCCACTCCAAAAACACTTCAATACACGACATAACTCAAAAACACTCCAGAACACTCCACAACACTCCAAAACAGTCCAAAACACACCATAACACCACAACACTCAAAATATACAAAACACTCCGAAAAACACTCAATCCAAAACACTAATACACTACAAAACACGCCAGCACACTCCCAAAACCTCCAAAACAGTCCCATACACTCGAAAACACTCGAATACACTCCGAAGCCCTTTATAACACGCTATATCACTCGCATCAAAACAGTCACGCCCAAACAATCCAAACCACTCCAAAACACTCCAAAACACAATATAACTCAAAAACACACTAGAACACTCCACAACACTGCAAAACAGTCCAAAACAGACGAAAACACCATAACACTCCAAAACAATCCAAAACAATCCAAAACACTCCAAAACAGTCCCAAACACTCCAAAACAGTCAGAAACAGTTAGAAACTCTACAAAACAGTGGAAAACACTCCATAACACTCCAGAACATTCGCTTCTAAGCACACACTCAAAACACACCAAAACACTCCAACACACTCCCAAACCCTCCAGAACAGGCCCATACACTCCAAAACCACACCAAAAGACTCCAACCCACTCCATAACACTCCAATACACTCGCTTCTACGCAATTACTCAAAACACTCTAAAACACTCCAACACACTCCCAAACCGTCCACAACAGTTCCATACACACCAAAACCCTCCAAACACTCCAGAACACTCGCTTCTAAACAGTCACTCCCAAACACTCCAGAACACACCAAAAAACTCTCAAGCACTCCGGTACTCTACAAAACAGTCCAAAACACTCCGAAATACTACAAAACACTCGCTACAAAAATTCAAAGCACTCCAAAACAGTGCAAAACACAGCACAACACTCCAACACACTTTCAAACTCTCCAAAACAGTCCCATACACTACGAAACACTTCAAAACACTCCATAACACACAAAACACACCAAAACACTGGCTACTAAGCACTCACTCTAAAACACTCCATAACTCAACAGCACACCAAAACGATCCAAAACACACCAAAAGCGTCCAAAAATCTCCCAAACACTCCAAAAGAGTCCCATACACTCCGAAACCCTCTTAAACACTCCAAAACACTAGCTTTTAAAAATTGAAAACACTCCAAAACAGCGCAAAGCACTGCACAACACCAAAACACTCCCAAACACGCCAAAACAGTACCAAGCAGTCCGAAACTCTACAAAACAGTCCATCACACTCCAAAATACTCCAAAACACTCGCTTCTAAACACTCAATCCAAAACACTCTAATACACTACAAAACACTCCACAACACGCGAGCACACTCCTAAAACCGCCAAAACAGTCCCATACACTCCAAAACACTAGAATACGTTCCGAAAACCTCTAAAACACACCAAAACACAGTCACTCCCAAACACTCCACACTACTCCAAAACACGACATAACTGAAAAACACACCAGAACACTCCAAAACATGTCCAAAACACACCAAAACACCACAGCACTCCAATACATTACAAAATACTCCCAAACACTCCAAAACACTACAAAACAGTCCGAAATACTCCAAAAGACTCGCTCCAAAAATTCAAAGCACGGCACAACACTCCAACACACTCCCAAACTCTCCAAAACAGTCCCATTCTCTACGAAACACTTCAAAACACTCCATAACACTCCAAAGCACACCAAAACACTGGCTACTAAGCAGTCACTCTAAAACACTCCATAACTCAACAGCACACAAAAACTATCCAAAACACACCAAAAGAGTCCAAAACACTCTCAAACACTCTAAAACAGTCATATACACTCCGAAACCCTCTAAAACACTCCAAAACACTCGGTTCATATCAGTCACTCCCAAACACTCCAATCCACTCCAAAAACACTTCAATACACGACATAACTCAAAAACACTCCAGAACACTCCACAACACTCCAAAACAGTCCAAAACACACCATAACACCACAACACTCAAAATATACAAAACACTCCGAAAAACACTCAATCCAAAACACTAATACACTACAAAACACGCCAGCACACTCCCAAAACCTCCAAAACAGTCCCATACACTCGAAAACACTCGAATACACTCCGAAGCCCTTTATAACACGCTATATCACTCGCATCAAAACAGTCACGCCCAAACAATCCAAACCACTCCAAAACACTCCAAAACACAATATAACTCAAAAACACACTAGAACACTCCACAACACTGCAAAACAGTCCAAAACAGACGAAAACACCATAACACTCCAAAACAATCCAAAACAATCCAAAACACTCCAAAACAGTCCCAAACACTCCAAAACAGTCAGAAACAGTTAGAAACTCTACAAAACAGTGGAAAACACTCCATAACACTCCAGAACATTCGCTTCTAAGCACACACTCAAAACACACCAAAACACTCCAACACACTCCCAAACCCTCCAGAACAGGCCCATACACTCCAAAACCACACCAAAAGACTCCAACCCACTCCATAACACTCCAATACACTCGCTTCTACGCAATTACTCAAAACACTCTAAAACACTCCAACACACTCCCAAACCGTCCACAACAGTTCCATACACTCCAAAACCCTCCAAACACTCCAGAACACTCGCTTCTAAACAGTCACTCCCAAACACTCCAGAACACACCAAAAAACTCTCAAGCACTCCGGTACTCTACAAAACAGTCCAAAACACTCCGAAATACTACAAAACACTCGCTACAAAAATTCAAAGCACTCCAAAACAGTGCAAAACACAGCACAACACTCCAACACACTCCCAAACTCTCCAAAACAGTCCCATACACTACGAAACACTTCAAAACACTCCATAACACACAAAACACACCAAAACACTGGCTACTAAGCACTCACTCTAAAACACTCCATAACTCAACAGCACACCAAAACGATCCAAAACACACCAAAAGCGTCCAAAAATCTCCCAAACACTCCAAAAGAGTCCCATACACTCCGAAACCCTCTTAAACACTCCAAAACACTAGCTTTTAAAAATTGAAAACACTCCAAAACAGCGCAAAGCACTGCACAACACCAAAACACTCCCAAACACGCCAAAACAGTACCAAGCAGTCCGAAACTCTACAAAACAGTCCATCACACTCCAAAATACTCCAAAACACTCGCTTCTAAACACTCAATCCAAAACACTCTAATACACTACAAAACACTCCACAACACGCGAGCACACTCCTAAAACCGCCAATACAGTCCCATACACTCCAAAACACTAGAATACGTTCCGAAAACCTCTAAAACACACCAAAACACAGTCACTCCCAAACACTCCACACTACTCCAAAACACGACATAACTGAAAAACACACCAGAACACTCCAAAACAGTCCAAAACACACCAAAACACCACAGCACTCCAATACATTACAAAATACTCCCAAACACTCCAAAACACTACAAAACAGTCCGAAATACTCCAAAAGACTCGCTCCAAAAATTCAAAGCACGGCACAACACTCCAACACACTCCCAAACTCTCCAAAACAGTCCCATTCTCTACGAAACACTTCAAAACACTCCATAACACTCCAAAGCACACCAAAACACTGGCTACTAAGCAGTCACTCTAAAACACTCCATAACTCAACAGCACACAAAAACTATCCAAAACACACCAAAAGAGTCCAAAACACTCTCAAACACTCTAAAACAGTCATATACACTCCGAAACCCTCTAAAACACTCCAAAACACTCGGTTCATATCAGTCACTCCCAAACACTCCAATCCACTCCAAAAACACTTCAATACACGACATAACTCAAAAACACTCCAGAACACTCCACAACACTCCAAAACAGTCCAAAACACACCATAACACCACAACACTCAAAATATACAAAACACTCCGGAAAACACTCAATCCAAAACACTAATACACTACAAAACACGCCAGCACACTCCCAAAACCTCCAAAACAGTCCCATACACTCGAAAACACTCGAATACACTCCGAAGCCCTTTATAACACGCTATATCACTCGCATCAAAACAGTCACGCCCAAACAATCCAAACCACTCCAAAACACTCCAAAACACAATATAACTCAAAAACACACTAGAACACTCCACAACACTGCAAAACAGTCCAAAACAGACGAAAACACCATAACACTCCAAAACAATCCAAAACAATCCAAAACACTATAAAACAGTCCCAAACACTCCAAAACAGTCAGAAACAGTTAGAAACTCTACAAAACAGTGGAAAACACTCCATAACACTCCAGAACATTCGCTTCTAAGCACACACTCAAAACACACCAAAACACTCCAACACACTCCCAAACCCTCCAGAACAGGCCCATACACTCCAAAACCACACCAAAAGACTCCAACCCACTCCATAACACTCCAATACACTCGCTTCTACGCAATTACTCAAAACACTCTAAAACACTCCAACACACTCCCAAACCGTCCACAACAGTTCCATACACTCCAAAACCCTCCAAACACTCCAGAACACTCGCTTCTAAACAGTCACTCCCAAACACTCCAGAACACACCAAAAAACTGTCAAGCACTCCGGTACTCTACAAAACAGTCCAAAACACTCCGAAATACTACAAAACACTCGCTACAAAAATTCAAAGCACTCCAAAACAGTGCAAAACACAGCACAACACTCCAACACACTCCCAAACTCTCCAAAACAGTCCCATACACTACGAAACACTTCAAAACACTCCATAACACACAAAACACACCAAAACACTGGCTACTAAGCACTCACTCTAAAACACTCCATAACTCAACAGCACACCAAAACGATCCAAAACACACCAAAAGCGTCCAAAAATCTCCGAAACACTCCAAAAGAGTCCCATACACTCCGAAACCCTCTTAAACACTCCAAAACACTAGCTTTTAAAAATTGAAAACACTCCAAAACAGCGCAAAGCACTGCACAACACCAAAACACTCCCAAACACGCCAAAACAGTACCAAGCAGTCCGAAACTCTACAAAACAGTCCATCACACTCCAAAATACTCCAAAACACTCGCTTCTAAACACTCAATCCAAAACACTCTAATACACTACAAAACACTCCACAACACGCGAGCACACTCCTAAAACCGCCAAAACAGTCCCATACACTCCAAAACACTAGAATACGTTCCGAAAACCTCTAAAACACACCAAAACACAGTCACTCCCAAACACTCCACACTACTCCAAAACACGACATAACTGAAAAACACACCAGAACACTCCAAAACAGTCCAAAACACACCAAAACACCACAGCACTCCAATACATTACAAAATACTCCCAAACACTCCAAAACACTACAAAACAGTCCGAAATACTCCAAAAGACTCGCTCCAAAAATTCAAAGCACGGCACAACACTCCAACACACTCCCAAACTCTCCAAAACAGTCCCATTCTCTACGAAACACTTCAAAACACTCCATAACACTCCAAAGCACACCAAAACACTGGCTACTAAGCAGTCACTCTAAAACACTCCATAACTCAACAGCACACAAAAACTATCCAAAACACACCAAAAGAGTCCAAAACACTCTCAAACACTCTAAAACAGTCATATACACTCCGAAACCCTCTAAAACACTCCAAAACACTCGGTTCATATCAGTCACTCCCAAACACTCCAATCCACTCCAAAAACACTTCAATACACGACATAACTCAAAAACACTCCAGAACACTCCACAACACTCCAAAACAGTCCAAAACACACCATAACACCACAACACTCAAAATATACAAAACACTCCGAAAAACACTCAATCCAAAACACTAATACACTACAAAACACGCCAGCACACTCCCAAAACCTCCAAAACAGTCCCATACACTCGAAAACACTCGAATACACTCCGAAACCCTTTATAACACGCTATATCACTCGCATCAAAACAGTCACGCCCAAACAATCCAAACCACTCCAAAACACTCCAAAACACAATATAACTCAAAAACACACTAGAACACTCCACAACACTGCAAAACAGTCCAAAACAGACGAAAACACCATAACACTCCAAAACAATCCAAAACAATCCAAAACACTCCAAAACAGTCCCAAACACTCCAAAACAGTCAGAAACAGTTAGAAACTCTACAAAACAGTGGAAAACACTCCATAACACTCCAGAACATTCGCTTCTAAGCACACACTCAAAACACACCAAAACACTCCAACACACTCCCAAACCCTCCAGAACAGGCCCATACACTCCAAAACCACACCAAAAGACTCCAACCCACTCCATAACACTCCAATACACTCGCTTCTACGCAATTACTCAAAACACTCTAAAACACTCCAACACACTCCCAAACCGTCCACAACAGTTCCATACACTCCAAAACCCTCCAAACACTCCAGAACACTGGCTTCTAAACAGTCACTCCCAAACACTCCAGAACACACCAAAAAACTCTCAAGCACTCCGGTACTCTACAAAACAGTCCAAAACACTCCGAAATACTACAAAACACTCGCTACAAAAATTCAAAGCACTCCAAAACAGTGCAAAACACAGCACAACACTCCAACACACTCCCAAACTCTCCAAAACAGTCCCATACACTACGAAACACTTCAAAACACTCCATAACACACAAAACACACCAAAACACTGGCTACTAAGCACTCACTCTAAAACACTCCATAACTCAACAGCACACCAAAACGATCCAAAACACACCAAAAGCGTCCAAAAATCTCCCAAACACTCCAAAAGAGTCCCATACACTCCGAAACCCTCTTAAACACTCCAAAACACTAGCTTTTAAAAATTGAAAACACTCCAAAACAGCGCAAAGCACTGCACAACACCAAAACACTCCCAAACACGCCAAAACAGTACCAAGCAGTCCGAAACTCTACAAAACAGTCCATCACACTCCAAAATACTCCAAAACACTCGCTTCTAAACACTCAATCCAAAACACTCTAATACACTACAAAACACTCCACAACACGCGAGCACACTCCTAAAACCGCCAAAACATTTTCATACACTCCAAAACTCTAGAATACGCTCCGAAAACCTCTAAAACACACCAAAACACAGTCACTCCCAAACACTCCACACTACTCCAAAACACGACATAACTGAAAAACACACCAGAACACTCCAAAACAGTCCAAAACACACCAAAACACCACAGCACTCCAATACATTACAAAATACTCCCAAACACTCCAAAACACTACAAAACAGTCCGAAATACTCCGAAAGACTCGCTCCAAAAATTCAAAGCACGGCACAACACTCCAACACACTCCCAAACTCTCCAAAACAGTCCCATTCTCTACGAAACACTTCAAAACACTCCATAACACTCCAAAGCACACCAAAACACTGGCTACTAAGCAGTCACTCTAAAACACTCCATAACTCAACAGCACACAAAAACTATCCAAAACACACCAAAAGAGTCCAAAACACTCTCAAACACTCTAAAACAGTCATATACACTCCGAAACCCTCTAAAACACTCCAAAACACTCGGTTCATATCAGTCACTCCCAAACACTCCAATCCACTCCAAAAACACTTCAATACACGACATAACTCAAAAACACTCCAGAACACTCCACAACACTCCAAAACAGTCCAAAACACACCATAACACCACAACACTCAAAATATACAAAACACTCCGAAAAACACTCAATCCAAAACACTAATACACTACAAAACACGCCAGCACACTCCCAAAACCTCCAAAACAGTCCCATACACTCGAAAACACTCGAATACACTCAGAAGCCCTCTATAACACGCTATATCACTCGCATCAAAACAGTCACGCCCAAACACGCCAAACCACTCCAAAACACTCCAAAACACAATATAACTCAAAAACACACTAGAACACTCCACAACACTGCAAAACAGTCCAAAACAGACGAAAACACCATAACACTCCAAAACAATCCAAAACACTCCAAAACAGTCCCAAACACTCCAAAACAGTCAGAAACAGTTAGAAACTCTAGAAAACAGTGGAAAACACTCCATAACACTCCAAAACATCGCTTCTAAGCACTCACTCTAAACCACCAAAACACTCCAACACACTCCCAAACCCTCCAGAACAGGCCCATACACTCCAAAACCACACCAAAAGACTCCAAACCACTCCATAACACTCCAATACACACGCTTCTACGCAATTACTCAAAACACTCTATAACACTCCAACACACTCCCAAACCGTCCACAACAGTTCCATACACTCCAAAATCCTCCAAACACTCCAGGACACTCGCTTCTAAACAGTCACTCCCAAACACTCCAGAACACACCAAAAAACTCTCAAGCACTCCGGTACTCTACAAAACAGTCCAAAACACTCCGAAATACTACAAAACACTCGCTACAAAAATTCAAAGCACTCCAAAACAGTGCAAAACACAGCACAACACTCCAACACACTCCCAAACTCTCCAAAACAGTCCCATTCACTACGAAACACTTCAAAACACTCCATAACACACAAAACACACCAAAACACTGGCTACTAAGCACTCACTCTAAAACACTCCATAACTCAACAGCACACCAAAACGATCCAAAACACACCAAAAGAGTCCAAAAAACTCCCAAACACTCCAAAAGAGTCCCATACACTCCGAAACCCTCTTAAACACTCCAAAACACCAGCTTATAAAAATTGAAAACACTCCAAAACAGTGCAAAGCACTGCACAACACCAAAACACTCCCAAACACGCCAAAACAGTACCAAGCAGTCCGAATCTCTACAAAACAGTCCATTACACTCCAAAATACTCCAAAACACTCGCTTCTAATCACTCAATCCAAAACCCTCTAATACACTACAAAACACTCCACAACACGCGAGCACACTCCCAAAACAGCCAAAACAGTCCCATACACTCCAAAACACTAGAATACGCACCGAAAACCTCTAAAACACACCAAAACACAGTCACTCCCAAACACTCCACACTACTCCAAAACACGACATAACTCAAAAACACACCAGAACACTCCAAAACAGTCCAAAACACACCAAAACACCACAGCACTCCAATACATTACAAAATACTCCCAAACACTCCAAAACACTACAAAACAGTCCGAAATACTCCAAAAGACTCGCTCCAAAAATTCAAAGCACGGCACAACACTCCAACACTCCCAAACTCTCCAAAACAGTCCCATTCTCTACGAAACACTTCAAAACACTCCATAACACTCCAAAGCACACCAAAACACTGGCTACTAAGCAGTCACTCTAAAACACTCCATAACTCAACAGCACACAAAAACTATCCAAAACACACCAAAAGAGTCCAAAACACTCTCAAACACTCTAAAACAGTCATATACACTCCGAAACCCTCTAAAACACTCCAAAACACTCGGTTCATATCAGTCACTCCCAAACACTCCAATCCACTCCAAAAACACTTCAATACACGACATAACTCAAAAACACTCCAGAACACTCCACAACACTCCAAAACAGTCCAAAACACACCATAACACCACAACACTCAAAATATACAAAACACTCCGAAAAACACTCAATCCAAAGCACTAATACACTACAAAACACGCCAGCACACTCCCAAAACCTCCAAAACAGTCCCATACACTCGAAAACACTCGAATACACTCCGAAACCCTTTATAACACGCTATATCACTCGCATCAAAACAGTCACGCCCAAACAATCCAAACCACTCCAAAACACTCCAAAACACAATATAACTCAAAAACACACTAGAACACTCCACAACACTGCAAAACAGTCCAAAACAGACGAAAACACCATAACACTCCAAAACAATCCAAAACAATCCAAAACACTCCAAAACAGTCCCAAACACTCCAAAACAGTCAGAAACAGTTAGAAACTCTACAAAACAGTGGAAAACACTCCATAACACTCAGAACATTCGCTTCTAAGCACACACTCAAAACACACCAAAACACTCCAACACACTCCCAAACCCTCCAGAACAGGCCCATACACTCCAAAACCACACCAAAAGACTCCAACCCACTCCATAACACTCCAATACACTCGCTTCTACGCAATTACTCAAAACACTCTAAAACACTCCAACACACTCCCAAACCGTCCACAACAGTTCCATACACTCCAAAACCCTCCAAACACTCCAGAACACTGGCTTCTAAACAGTCACTCCCAAACACTCCAGAACACACCAAAAAACTCTCAAGCACTCCGGTACTCTACAAAACAGTCCAAAACACTCCGAAATACTACAAAACACTCGCTACAAAAATTCAAAGCACTCCAAAACAGTGCAAAACACAGCACAACACTCCAACACACTCCCAAACTCTCCAAAACAGTCCCATACACTACGAAACACTTCAAAACACTCCATAACACACAAAACACACCAAAACACTGGCTACTAAGCACTCACTCTAAAACACTCCATAACTCAACAGCACACCAAAACGATCCAAAACACACCAAAAGCGTCCAAAAATCTCCCAAACACTCCAAAAGAGTCCCATACACTCCGAAACCCTCTTAAACACTCCAAAACACTAGCTTTTAAAAATTGAAAACACTCCAAAACAGCGCAAAGCACTGCACAACACCAAAACACTCCCAAACACGCCAAAACAGTACCAAGCAGTCCGAACTCTACAAAACAGTCCATCACACTCCAAAATACTCCAAAACACTCGCTTCTAAACACTCAATCCAAAACACTCTAATACACTACAAAACACTCCACAACACGCGAGCACACTCCTAAAACCGCCAAAACATTTTCATACACTCCAAAACTCTAGAATACGCTCCGAAAACCTCTAAAACACACCAAAACACAGTCACTCCCAAACACTCCACACTACTCCAAAACACGACATAACTCAAAAACACACCAGAACACTCCAAAACAGTCCAAAACACACCAAAACACCACAGCACTCCAATACATTACAAAATACTCCCAAACACTCCAAAACACTACAAAACAGTCCGAAATACTCCGAAAGACTCGCTCCAAAAATTCAAAGCACGGCACAACACTCCAACACACTCCCAAACTCTCCAAAACAGTCCCATTCTCTACGAAACACTTCAAAACACTCCATAACACTCCAAAGCACACCAAAACACTGGCTACTAAGCAGTCACTCTAAAACACTCCATAACTCAACAGCACACAAAAACTATCCAAAACACACCAAAAGAGTCCAAAACACTCTCAAACACTCTAAAACAGTCATATACACTCCGAAACCCTCTAAAACACTCCAAAACACTCGGTTCATATCAGTCACTCCCAAACACTCCAATCCACTCCAAAAACACTTCAATACACGACATAACTCAAAAACACTCCAGAACACTCCACAACACTCCAAAACAGTCCAAAACACACCATAACACCACAACACTCAAATATACAAAACACTCCGAAAAACACTCAATCCAAAACACTAATACACTACAAAACACGCCAGCACACTCCCAAAACCTCCAAAACAGTCCCATACACTCGAAAACACTCGAATACACTCAGAAGCCCTCTATAACACGCTATATCACTCGCATCAAAACAGTCACGCCCAAACACGCCAAACCACTCCAAAACACTCCAAAACACAATATAACTCAAAAACACACTAGAACACTCCACAACACTGCAAAACAGTCCAAAACAGACGAAAACACCATAACACTCCAAAACAATCCAAAACACTCCAAAACAGTCCCAAACACTCCAAAACAGTCAGAAACAGTTAGAAACTCTAGAAAACAGTGGAAAACACTCCATAACACTCCAAAACATCGCTTCTAAGCACTCACTCTAAACCACCAAAACACTCCAACACACTCCCAAACCCTCCAGAACAGGCCCATACACTCCAAAACCACACCAAAAGACTCCAAACCACTCCATAACACTCCAATACACACGCTTCTACGCAATTACTCAAAACACTCTATAACACTCCAACACACTCCCAAACCGTCCACAACAGTTCCATACACTCCAAAATCCTCCAAACACTCCAGGACACTCGCTTCTAAACAGTCACTCCCAAACACTCCAGAACACACCAAAAAACTCTCAAGCACTCCGGTACTCTACAAAACAGTCCAAAACACTCCGAAATACTACAAAACACTCGCTACAAAAATTCAAAGCACTCCAAAACAGTGCAAAACACAGCACAACACTCCAACACACTCCCAAACTCTCCAAAACAGTCCCATTCACTACGAAACACTTCAAAACACTCCATAACACACAAAACACACCAAAACACTGGCTACTAAGCACTCACTCTAAAACACTCCATAACTCAACAGCACACCAAAACGATCCAAAACACACCAAAAGAGTCCAAAAAACTCCCAAACACTCCAAAAGAGTCCCATACACTCCGAAACCCTCTTAAACACTCCAAAACACCAGCTTATAAAAATTGAAAACACTCCAAAACAGTGCAAAGCACTGCACAACACCAAAACACTCCCAAACACGCCAAAACAGTACCAAGCAGTCCGAATCTCTACAAAACAGTCCATTACACTCCAAAATACTCCAAAACACTCGCTTCTAATCACTCAATCCAAAACCCTCTAATACACTACAAAACACTCCACAACACGCGAGCACACTCCCAAAACAGCCAAAACAGTCCCATACACTCCAAAACACTAGAATACGCACCGAAAACCTCTAAAACACACCAAAACACAGTCACTCCCAAACACTCCACACTACTCCAAAACACGACATAGCTCAAAAACACACCAGAACACTCCAAAACAGTCCAAAACACACCAAAACACCACAGCACTCCAATACATTACAAAATACTCCCAAACACTCCAAAACACTACAAAACAGTCCGAAATACTCCAAAAGACTCGCTCCAAAAATTCAAAGCACGGCACAACACTCCAACACACTCCCAAACTCTCCAAAACAGTCCCATTCTCTACGAAACACTTCAAAACACTCCATAACACTCCAAAGCACACCAAAACACTGGCTACTAAGCAGTCACTCTAAAACACTCCATAACTCAACAGCACACAAAAACTATCCAAAACACACCAAAAGAGTCCAAAACACTCTCAAACACTCTAAAACAGTCATATACACTCCGAAACCCTCTAAAACACTCCAAAACACTCGGTTCATATCAGTCACTCCCAAACACTCCAATCCACTCCAAAAACACTTCAATACACGACATAACTCAAAAACACTCCAGAACACTCCACAACACTCCAAAACAGTCCAAAACACACCATAACACCACAACACTCAAAATATACAAAACACTCCGAAAAACACTCAATCCAAAGCACTAATACACTACAAAACACGCCAGCACACTCCCAAAACCTCCAAAACAGTCCCATACACTCGAAAACACTCGAATACACTCAGAAGCCCTCTATAACACGCTATATCACTCGCATCAAAACAGTCACGCCCAAACACGCCAAACCACTCCAAAACACTCCAAAACACAATATAACTCAAAAACACACTAGAACACTCCACAACACTGCAAAACAGTCCAAAACAGACGAAAACACCATAACACTCCAAAACAATCCAAAACACTCCAAAACAGTCCCAAACACTCCAAAACAGTCAGAAACAGTTAGAAACTCTAGAAAACAGTGGAAAACACTCCATAACACTCCAAAACATCGCTTCTAAGCACTCACTCTAAACCACCAAAACACTCCAACACACTCCCAAACCCTCCAGAACAGGCCCATACACTCCAAAACCACACCAAAAGACTCCAAACCACTCCATAACACTCCAATACACACGCTTCTACGCAATTACTCAAAACACTCTATAACACTCCAACACACTCCCAAACCGTCCACAACAGTTCCATACACTCCAAAATCCTCCAAACACTCCAGGACACTCGCTTCTAAACAGTCACTCCCAAACACTCCAGAACACACCAAAAAACTCTCAAGCACTCCGGTACTCTACAAAACAGTCCAAAACACTCCGAAATACTACAAAACACTCGCTACAAAAATTCAAAGCACTCCAAAACAGTGCAAAACACAGCACAACACTCCAACACACTCCCAAACTCTCCAAAACAGTCCCATTCACTACGAAACACTTCAAAACACTCCATAACACACAAAACACACCAAAACACTGGCTACTAAGCACTCACTCTAAAACACTCCATAACTCAACAGCACACCAAAACGATCCAAAACACACCAAAAGAGTCCAAAAAACTCCCAAACACTCCAAAAGAGTCCCATACACTCCGAAACCCTCTTAAACACTCCAAAACACCAGCTTATAAAAATTGAAAACACTCCAAAACAGTGCAAAGCACTGCACAACACCAAAACACTCCCAAACACGCCAAAACAGTACCAAGCAGTCCGAATCTCTACAAAACAGTCCATTACACTCCAAAATACTCCAAAACACTCGCTTCTAATCACTCAATCCAAAACCCTCTAATACACTACAAAACACTCCACAACACGCGAGCACACTCCCAAAACAGCCAAAACAGTCCCATACACTCCAAAACACTAGAATACGCACCGAAAACCTCTAAAACACACCAAAACACAGTCACTCCCAAACACTCCACACTACTCCAAAACACGACATAACTCAAAAACACACCAGAACACTCCAAAACAGTCCAAAACACACCAAAACACCACAGCACTCCAATACATTACAAAATACTCCCAAACACTCCAAAACACTACAAAACAGTCCGAAATACTCCAAAAGACTCGCTCCAAAAATTCAAAGCACGGCACAACACTCCAACACACTCCCAAACTCTCCAAAACAGTCCCATTCTCTACGAAACACTTCAAAACACTCCATAACACTCCAAAGCACACCAAAACACTGGCTACTAAGCAGTCACTCTAAAACACTCCATAACTCAACAGCACACAAAAACTATCCAAAACACACCAAAAGAGTCCAAAACACTCTCAAACACTCTAAAACAGTCATATACACTCCGAAACCCTCTAAAACACTCCAAAACACTCGGTTCAAATCAGTCACTCCCAAACACTCCAATCCACTCCAAAAACACTTCAATACACGACACAACTCAAAAACACTCCAGAACACTCCACAACACTCCAAAACAGTCCAAAACACACCATAACACCACAACACTCAAAAAATACAAAACACTCCGAAAAACACAATCCAAAACACTAATACACTACAAAACACGCCAGCACACTCCCAAAACCTCCAAAACAGTCCCATACACTCGAAAACACTCGAATACACTCCGAAGCCCTCTATAACACGCTATATCACTCGCATCAAAACAGTCACGCCCAAACAATCCAAACCACTCCAAAACACTCCAAAACACAATATAACACAAAAACACACGAGAACACTCCACAACACTGCAAAACAGTCCAAAACAGACGAAAACACCATAACACTCCAAAACAATCCAAAACAATCCAAAACACTCCAAAACAGTCCCAAACACTCCAAAACAGTCAGAAACAGTTAGAAACTCTACAAAACAGTGGAAAACACTCCATAACACTCCAGAACATTCGCTTCTAAGCACACACTCAAAACACACCAAAAGACTCCAAACCACTCTATAACACTCCAATACACTCGCTTCTACGCAATTACTCAAAACACTCTAAAACACTCCAACACACTCCCAAACCGTCCACAACAGTTCCATACACTCCAAAACCCTCCAAACACTCCAGAACACTCGCTTCTAAACAGTCACTCCCAAACACTCCAGAACACACCAAAAAACTCTCAAGCACTCCGGTACTCTACAAAACAGTCCAAAACACTCCGAAATACTACAAAACACTCGCTACAAAAATTCAAAGCACTCCAAAACAGTGCAAAACACAGCACAACACTCCAACACACTCCCAAACTCTCCAAAACAGTCCCATACACTACGAAACACTTCAGAACACTCCATAACACACAAAACACACCAAAACACTGGCTACTAAGCACTCACTCTAAAACACTCCATAACTCAACAGCACACCAAAACGATCCAAAACACACCAAAAGCGTCCAAAAATCTCCCAAACACTCCAAAAGAGTCCCATACACTCCGAAACCCTCTTAAACACTCCAAAACACTAGCTTTTAAAAATTGAAAACACTCCAAAACAGCGCAAAGCATTGCACAACACCAAAACACTCCCAAACAGGCCAAAACAGTACCAAGCAGTCCGAAACTCTACAAAACAGTCCATCACACTCCAAAATACTCCAAAACACTCGCTTCTAAACACTCAATCCAAAACACTCTAATACACTACAAAACACTCCACAACACGCGAGCACACTCCTAAAACCGCCAAAACAGTCCCATACACTCCAAAACACTAGAATACGCTCCGACAACCTCTAAAACACACCAAAACACAGTCACTCCCAAACACTCCACACTACTCCAAAACACGACATAACTGAAAAACACACCAGAACACTCCAAAACAGTCCAAAACACACCAAAACACCACAGCACTCCAATACATTACAAAATACTCCCAAACACTCCAAAACACTACAAAACAGTCCGAAATACTCCGAAAGACTCGCTCCAAAAATTCAAAGCACGGCACAACACTCCAACACACTCCCAAACTCTCCAAAACAGTCCCATTCCCTACGAAACACTTCAAAACACTCCATAACACTCCAAAGCACACCAAAACACTGGCTACTAAGCAGTCACTCTAAAACACTCCATAACTCAACAGCACACAAAAACTATCCGAAACCCTCTAAAACACTCCAAAACACTCGGTTCATATCAGTCACTCCCAAACACTCCAATCCACTCCAAAAACACTTCAATATACGACATAACTCAAAAACACTCCAGAACACTCCACAACACTCCAAAACAGTCCAAAACACACCATAACACCACAACACTCAAAATATACAAAACACTCCGAAAAACACTCAATCCAAAACACTAATACACTACAAAACACGCCAGCACACTCCCAAAACCTCCAAAACAGTCCCATACACTCCAAAACAGTCAGAAACAGATGGAAATTCTACAAAACAGTGGAAAACACTCCATAACACTCCAAAACATTCGCTTCTAAACACTCACTCAAAACACACCAAAACACTCCAACACATTCCCAAACCCTCCAGAACAGGCCCATACACTCCAAAACCACACCAAAAGACTCCAAACCACTCCATAACACTCCAATACACTCGCTTCTACGCAATTACTCAAAACACTCGAAAAAACTCGAATACACTCCGAAGCCCTCTATAACACGCTATATCACTCGCATCAAAACAGTCATGCCCAACCATTGCAAACCACTCCAAAACACTCCAAAACACAATATAACTCAAAAACACACTAGAACACTCCACAACACTGCAAAACAGACGAAAACACCATAACACTCCAAAACAATCCAAAACACTCCAAAACAGTCCCAAACACTCCAAAACAGTCAGAAACAGTTAGAAACTCTAGAAAACAGTGGAAAACACTCCATAACACTCCAAAACATTCGCTTCTAAGCACTCACTCTAAACCACCAAAACACTCCAACACACTCCCAAACCCTCCAGAACAGGCCCATACACTCCAAAACCACACCAAAAGACTCCAACCCACTCCATAACACTCCAATACACTCGCTTCTACGCAATTACTGAAAACACTCTATAACACTCCAACACACTCCCAAACCGTCCACAACAGTTCCATACACTCCAAAATCCTCCAAACACTCCAGGACACTCGCTTCTAAACAGTCACTCCCAAACACTCCAGAACACACCAAAAAACTCTCAAGCACTCCGGTACTCTACAAAACAGTCCAAAACACTCCGAAATACTACAAAACACTCGCTACAAAAATTCAAAGCACTCCAAAACAGTGCAAAACACAGCACAACACTCCAACACACTCCCAAACTCTCCAAAACAGTCCCATTCACTACGAAACACTTCCAAACACTCCATAACACACAAAACACACCAAAACACTGGCTACTAAGCACTCACTCTAAAACACTCCATAACTCAACAGCACACCAAAACGATCCAAAACACACCAAAAGAGTCCAAAAAACTCCCAAACACTCCAAAAGAGTCCCATACACTCCGAAACCCTCTTAAACACTCCAAAACACTAGCTTTTAAAAATTCAAAACACTGCAAAACAGTGCAAAGCACTGCACAACACCAAAACACTCCCAAACACGCCAAAACAGTACCAAGCAGTCCGAATCTCTACAAAACAGTCCATTACACTCCAAAATACTCCAAAACACTCGCTTCTAATCACTCAATCCAAAACACTCTAATACACTACAAAACACTCCACAACACGCGAGCACACTCCCCAAACAGCCAAAACAGTCCCATACATTCCAAAACACTAGAATACGCACCGAAAACTCTAAAACACACCAAAACACAGTCACTCCCAAACACTCCACACTACTCCAAAACACGACATAACTCAAAAACACACCAGAACACTCCAAAACAGTCCAAAACACACCAAAACACCACAGCACTCCAATACATTACAAAATACTCCCAAACACTCCAAAACACTACAAAACAGTCCGAAATACTCCAAACGACTCGCTCCAAAAATTCAAAGCACGGCACAACACTCCAACACACTCCCAAACTCTCCAAAACAGTCCCATTCTCTACGAAACACTTCAAAACACTCCATAACACTCCAAAGCACACCAAAACACTGGCTACTAAGCAGTCACTCTAAAACACTCCATAACTCAACAGCACACAAAAACTATCCAAAACACACCAAAAGAGTCCAAAACACTCTCAAACACTCTAAAACAGTCATATACACTCCGAAACCCTCTAAAACACTCCAAAACACTCGGTTCAAATCAGTCACTCCCAAACACTCCAATCCACTCCAAAAACACTTCAATACACGACATAACTCAAAAACACTCCAGAATACTCCACAACACTCCAAAACAGTCCAAAACACACCATAACACCACAACACTCAAAAATACAAAACACTCCGAAAAACACTCAATCCAAAACACTAATACACTACAAAACACGCCAGCACACTCCCAAAACCTCCAAAACAGTCCCATACACTCGAAAACACTCGAATACACTCCGAAGCCCTCTATAACACGCTATATCACTCGCATCAAAACAGTCACGCCCAAACAATCCAAACCACTCCAAACACTCCAAAACACAATATAACTCAAAAACACACTAGAACACTCCACAACACTGGAAAACAGTCCAAAACAGACGAAAACACCATAACACTCCAAAACAATCCAAAACAATCCAAAACACTCCAAAACAGTCCCAAACTCTCCAAAACAGTCAGAAACAGTTAGAAACTCTACAAACAGTGGAAAACACTCCATAACACTCCAGAACTTTCGCTTCTAAGCACTCACTCAAAACACTCCAAAACAATCCAAAACACTCCAAAACAGTCCCAAACTCTCCAAAACAGTCAGAAACAGTTAGAAACTCTACAAAACAGTGGAAAACACTCCATAACACTCCAGAACATTCGCTTCTAAGCACACACTCAAAACACACCAAAAGACTCCAAACCACTCTATAACACTCCAATACACTCGCTTCTACGCAATTACTCAAAACACTCTAAAACACTCCAACACACTCCCAAACCGTCCACAACAGTTCCATACACTCCAAAACCCTCCAAACACTCCAGAACACTCGCTTCTAAACAGTCACTCCCAAACACTCCAGAACACACCAAAAAACTCTCAAGCACTCCGGTACTCTACAAAACAGTCCAAAACACTCCGAAATACTACAAAACACTCGCTACAAAATTCAAAGCACTCCAAAACAGTGCAAAACACAGCACAACACTCCAACACACTCCAAACTCTCCAAAACAGTCCCATACACTACGAAACACTTCAGAACACTCCATAACACACAAAACACACCAAAACACTGGCTACTAAGCACTCACTCTAAAACACTCCATAACTCAACAGCACACCAAAACGATCCAAAACACACCAAAAGCGTCCAAAAATCTCCCAAACACTCCAAAAGAGTCCCATACACTCCGAAACCCTCTTAAACACTCCAAAACACTAGCTTTTAAAAATTGAAAACACTCCAAAACAGCGCAAAGCACTGCACAACACCAAAACACTCCCAAACACGCACCAAAACAGTACCAAGCAGTCCGAAACTCTACAAAACAGTCCATCACACTCCAAAATACTCCAAAACACTCGCTTCTAAACACTCAATCCAAAACACTCTAATACACTACAAAACACTCCACAACACGCGAGCACACTCCTAAAACCGCCAAAACAGTCCCATACACTCCAAAACACTAGAATACGCTCCGACAACCTCTAAAACACACCAAAACACAGTCACTCCCAAACACTCCACACTACTCCAAAACACGACATAACTGAAAAACACACCAGAACACTCCAAAACAGTCCAAAACACACCAAAACACCACAGCACTCCAATACATTACAAAATACTCCCAAACACTCCAAAACACTACAAAACAGTCCGAAATACTCCGAAAGACTCGCTCCAAAAATTCAAAGCACGGCACAACACTCCAACAAACTCCCAAACTCTCCAAAACAGTCCCATTCCCTACGAAACACTTCAAAACACTCCATAACACTCCAAAGCACACCAAAACACTGGCTACTAAGCAGTCACTCTAAAACACTCCATAACTCAACAGCACACAAAAACTATCCGAAACCCTCTAAAACACTCCAAAACACTCGGTTCATATCAGTCACTCCCAAACACTCCAATCCACTCCAAAAACACTTCAATACACGACATAACTCAAAAACACTCCAGAACACTCCACAACACTCCAAAACAGTCCAAAACACACCATAACACCACAACACTCAAAATATACAAAACACTCCGAAAAACACTCAATCCAAAACACTAATACAGTACAAAACACGCCAGCACACTCCCAAAACCTCCAAAACAGTCCCATACACTCGAAAACACTCGAATACACTCCGAAGCCCTCTATAACACACTATATCACTCGCATCAAAACAGTCACGCCCAAACACGCCAAACCACTCCAAAACACGATATAACTCAAAAACACACTAGAACACTCCACAACAGTGCAAAACAGTCCATAACAGACGAAAACACCATAACACTCCAAAAAATCCAAAACAATCCAAAACACTCCAAAACAGTCCCAAACACTCCAAAACAGTCAGAAACAGATGGAAATTCTACAAAACAGTGGAAAACACTCCATAACACTCCAAAACATTCGCTTCTAAGCACTCACTCAAAACACACCAAAACACTCCAACACATTCCCAAACCCTCCAGAACAGGCCCATACACTCCAAAACCACACCAAAAGACTCCAAACCACTCCATAACACTCCAATACACTCGCTTCTACGCAATTACTCAAAACACTCGAAAAAACTCGAATACACTCCGAAGCCCTCTATAACACGCTATATCACTCGCATCAAAACAGTCACGCCCAACCATTGCAAACCACTCCAAAACACTCCAAAACACAATATAACTCAAAAACACACTAGAACACTCCACAACACTGCAAAACAGTCCAAAACAGACGAAAACACCATAACACTCCAAAACAATCCAAAACACTCCAAAACAGTCCCAAACACTCCAAAACAGTCAGAAACAGTTAGAAACTCTAGAAAACAGTGGAAAACACTCCATAACACTCCAAAACATTCGCTTCTAAGCACTCACTCTAAACCACCAAAACACTCCAACACACTCCCAAACCCTCCAGAACAGGCCCATACACTCCAAAACCACACCAAAAGACTCCAAACCACTCCATAACACTCCAATACACTCGCTTCTACGCAATTACTGAAAACACTCTATAACACTCCAACACACTCCCAAACCGTCCACAACAGTTCCATACACTCCAAAATCCTCCAAACACTCCAGGACACTCGCTTCTAAACAGTCACTCCCAAACACTCCAGAACACACCAAAAAACTCTCAAGCACTCCGGTACTCTACAAAACAGTCCAAAACACTCCGAAATACTACAAAACACTCGCTACAAAAATTCAAAGCACTCCAAAACAGTGCAAAACACAGCACAACACTCCAACACACTCCCAAACTCTCCAAAACAGTCCCATTCACTACGAAACACTTCCAAACACTCCATAACACACAAAACACACCAAAACACTGGCTACTAAGCACTCACTCTAAAACACTCCATAACTCAACAGCACACCAAAACGATCCAAAACACACCAAAAGAGTCCAAAAAACTCCCAAACACTCCAAAAGAGTCCCATACACTCCGAAACCCTCTTAAACACTCCAAAACACTAGCTTTTAAAAATTCAAAACACTGCAAAACAGTGCAAAGCACTGCACAACACCAAAACACTCCCAAACACGCCAAAACAGTACCAAGCAGTCCGAATCTCTACAAAACAGTCCATTACACTCCAAAATACTCCAAAACACTCGCTTCTAATCACTCAATCCAAAACACTCTAATACACTACAAAACACTCCACAACACGCGAGCACACTCCCAAAACAGCCAAAACAGTCCCATACACTCCAAAACACTAGAATACGCACCGAAAACCTCTAAAACACACCAAAACACAGTCACTCCCAAACACTCCACACTACTCCAAAACACGACATAACTCAAAAACACACCAGAACACTCCAAAACAGTCCAAAACACACCAAAACACCACAGCACTCCAATACATTACAAAATACTCCCAAACACTCCAAAACACTACAAAACAGTCCGAAATACTCCAAACGACTCGCTCCAAAAATTCAAAGCACGGCACAACACTCCAACACACTCCCAAACTCTCCAAAACAGTCCCATTCTCTACGAAACACTTCAAAACACTCCATAACACTCCAAAGCACACCAAAACACTGGCTACTAAGCAGTCACTCTAAAACACTCCATAACTCAACAGCACACAAAAACTATCCAAAACACACCAAAAGAGTCCAAAACACTCTCAAACACTCTAAAACAGTCATATACACTCCGAAACCCTCTAAAACACTCCAAAACACTCGGTTCAAATCAGTCACTCCCAAACACTCCAATCCACTCCAAAAACACTTCAATACACGACATAACTCAAAAACACTCCAGAATACTCCACAACACTCCAAAACAGTCCAAAACACACCATAACACCACAACACTCAAAAAATACAAAACACTCCGAAAAACACTCAATCCAAAACACTAATACACTACAAAACACGCCAGCACACTCCCAAAACCTCCAAAACAGTCCCATACACTCGAAAACACTCGAATACACTCCGAAGCCCTCTATAACACGCTATATCACTCGCATCAAAACAGTCACGCCCAAACAATCCAAACCACTCCAAACACTCCAAAACACAATATAACTCAAAAACACACTAGAACACTCCACAACACTGGAAAACAGTCCAAAACAGACGAAAACACCATAACACTCCAAAACAATCCAAAACAATCCAAAACACTCCAAAACAGTCCCAAACTCTCCAAAACAGTCAGAAACAGTTAGAAACTCTACAAAACAGTGGAAAACACTCCATAACACTCCAGAACTTTCGCTTCTAAGCACTCACTCAAAACACACCAAAACACTCCAACACACTCCCAAATCCTCCAGAACAGGCCCATACACTCCAAAACCACACCAAAAGACTCCAAACCACTCCATAACACTCCAATACACTCGCTTCTACGCAATTACTCAAAACACTCTAAAACACTCCAACACACTCCCAAACCGTCCACAACAGTTCTATACACTCCAAAACCCTCCAAACACTCCAGAACACTGGCTTCTAAACAGTCACTCCCAAACACTCCAGAACACACCAAAAAACTCTCAAGCACTCCGGTACTCTACAAAACAGTCCAAAACACTCCGAAATACTACAAAACACTCGCTACACAAATTCAAAGCACTCCAAAACAGTGCAAAACACAGCACAACACTCCAACACACTCCCAAACTCTCCAAAACAGTCCCATACACTACGAAACACTTCAAAACACTCCATAACACACAAAACACACCAAAACACTGGCTACTAAGCACTCACTCTAAAACACTCCATAACTCAACAGCACACCAAAACGATCCAAAACACACCAAAAGCGTCCAAAAGTCTCCCAAACACTCCAAAAGAGTCCCATACACTCCGAAACCCACTTAAACACTCCAAAACACTAGCTTTTAAAAATTGAAAACACTCCAAAACAGCGCAAAGCACTGCACAACACCAAAACACTCCCAAACACGCCAAAACAGTACCAAGCAGTCCGAAACTCTACAAAACAGTCCATCACACTCCAAAATACTCCAAAACACTCGCTTCTAAACACTCAATCCAAAACACTCTAATACACTACAAAACACTCCACAACACGCGAGCACACTCCCAAAACAGTCCCATACACTCCAAAACACTAGAATACGCTCCGAAAACCTCTGAAACACACCAAAACACAGTCACTCCCAAACACTCCACACTACTCCAAAACACGACATAACTCAAAAACACACCAGAACACTCCAAAACAGTCCAAAGCACACCAAAACACCACAGCACTCCAATACATTACAAAATACTCCCAAACACTCCAAAACACTACAAAACAGTCCGAAATACTCCGAAAGACTCGCTCCAAAAATTCAAAGCACGGCACAACACTCCAACACACTCCCAAACTCTCCAAAACAGTCCCATTCTCTACGAAACACTTCAAAACACTCCATAACACTCCAAAGCACACCAAAACACTGGCTACTAAGCAGTCACTCTAAAACACTCCATAACTCAACAGCACACAAAAACTATCCAAAACACACCAAAAGAGTCCAAAACACTCGGTTCATATCAGTCACTCCCAAACACTCCAATCCACTCCAAAAACACTTCAATACACGACATAACTCAAAAACACTCCAGAACACTCCACAACACGCCAAAACAGTCCAGAACACACCATAACACCACAACACTCAAAATATACAAAACACTCCGAAAAACACTCAATCCAAAACACTAATACACTACAAAACACGCCAGCACACTCCCAAAACCTCCAAAACAGTCCCATACACTCGAAAACACTCGAATACACTCCGAAGCCCTCTATAACACGCTATATCACTCGCATCAAAACAGTCACGCCCAAACAATCCAAACCACTCCAAAACACTCCAAAACACAATATAATTCAAAAACACACTAAAACACTCCACAACACTGCAAAACAGTCCAAAACAGACGAAAACACCATAACACTCCAAAACAATCCAAAACACTCCAAAACAGTCCCAAACACTCCAAAACAGTCAGAAACAGTTAGAAACTCTACAAAACAGTGGAAAACACTCCATAACACTCCAAAACATTCGCTTCTAAGCACTCACTCAAAACACACCAAAACACTCCAACACACTCCCAAACCCTCCAGAACAGGCCCATACACTCCAAAACCACACCAAAAGACTCCAAACCACTCCATAACACTCCAATACACTCGCTTCTACGCAATTACTCAAAACACTCTAAAACACTCCAACACACTCCCAAACCGTCCACAACAGTTCCATACACTCCAAAACCCTCCAAACACTCCAGAACACTGGCTTCTAAACAGTCACTCCCATACACTCCAGAACACACCAAAAAACTCTCAAGCACTCCGGTACTCTACAAAACAGTCCAAAACACTCCGAAATACTACAAAACACTCGCTACAAAAATTCAAAGCACTCCAAAACAGTGCAAAACACAGCACAACACTCCAACACACTCCCAAACTCTCCAAAACAGTCCCATACACTACGAAACACTTCAAAACACTCCATAACACACAAAACACACCAAAACACTGGCTACTAAGCACTCACTCTAAAACACTCCATAACTCAACAGCACACCAAAACGATCCAAAACACACCAAAAGCGTCCAAAAATCTCCCAAACACTCCAAAAGAGTCCCATACACTCCGAAACCCTCTTAAACACTCCAAAACACTAGCTTTTAAAAATTGAAAACACTCCAAAACAGCGCAAAGCACTGCACAACACCAAAACACTCCCAAACACGCCAAAACAGTACCAAGCAGTCCGAAACTCTACAAAACAGTCCATTACACTCCAAAATACTCCAAAACACTCGCTTCTAATCACTCAATCCAAAACCCTCTAATACACTACAAAACACTCCACAACACGCGAGCACACTCCCAAAACAGCCAAAACAGTCCCATACACTCCAAAACACTAGAATACGCACCGAAAACCTCTAAAACACACCAAAACACAGTCACTCCCAAACACTCCACACTACTCCAAAACACGACATAACTCAAAAACACACCAGAACACTCCAAAACAGTCCAAAACACACCAAAACACCACAGCACTCCAATACATTACAAAATACTCCCAAACACTCCAAAACACTACAAAACAGTCCGAAATACTCCAAAAGACATGCTCCAAAAATTCAAAGCACGGCACAACACTCCAACACACTCCCAAACTCCAAAACAGTCCCATTCTCTACGAAACACTTCAAAACACTCCATAACACTCCAAAGCACACCAAAACACTGGCTACCTAAGCAGTCACTCTAAAACACTCCATAACTCACAGCACACAAAAACTATCCAAAACACACCAAAAGAGTCCAAAACACTCTCAAACACTCTAAAACAGTCATATACACTCCGAAACCCTGTAAAACACTCCAAAACACTCGGTTCATATCAGTCACTCCCAAACACTCCAATCCACTCCAAAAACACTTCAATACACGACATAACTCAAAAACACTCTCAGAACACTCCACAACACTCCAAAACAGTCCAAAACACACCATAACACCACAACACTCAAAATATACAAAACACTCCGAAAAACACTCAATCCAAAACACTAATACACTACAAAACACGCCAGCACACTCCCAAAACCTCCAAAACAGTCCCATACACTCGAAAACACTCGAATACACTCCGAAGCCCTCTTAACACGCTATATCACTCGCATCAAAACAGTCACGCCCAAACAATCCAAACCACTCCAAAACACTCCAAAACACAATATAACACAAAAACACACTAGAACACTCCACAACACTGCAAAACAGTCCAAAACAGACGAAAACACCATAACACTCCAAAACAATCCAAAACAATCCAAAACACTCCAAAACAGTCCCAAACACTCCAAAACAGTCAGAAACAGTTAGAAACTCTACAAAACAGTGGAAAACACTCCATAACACTCCAGAACATTCGCTTCTAAGCACACACTCAAAACACACCAAAAGACTCCAAACCACTCTATAACACTCAATACACTCGCTTCTACGCAAATTACTCAAACACTCTAAAACACTCCAACACACTCCCAAACCGTCCACAACAGTTCCATACACTCCAAAACCCTCCAAACACTCAGAACACTCGCTTCTAAACAGTCACTCCCAAACACACTCCAGAACACCACAAAAACTCTCA